>NC_043990.1:22242198-22542198 GCF_902150065.1 Myripristis murdjan | reverse complement strand
AATAACGAATGTATTTCATTTCATTGAGCGCATCAGTATATCTGTGCTGCATTGTATTCTCTGTCTGTATCCCACAGCTGCTCCTGTGTTAGTCTGCAGTAGAAATCTTGCAGATGTCAGTTTTGCCAATCTGTGTTATCCTTGGAATGCAAAGGGAATGACCAGTCCATCTAGAGTAATGTATAACAAAAAAATAATAATTTTGGAAAAGCATTTATTAGAGATTAAGAGCTTAGATTTTACATTGCTGTATTTTTGTCATGTGATGAAATCATTATGTTAAGGCCCATGGTTAATTTTTTTTGGAATTTCTGTTTGTTTGTTTGTTTGTTTGTTTTTTCCCTTGGCGGGGGGGCATTATTCCATGCCAGTCCAGTAGATCTCTCCAACAAGCTTCTGAAATGAGACCCAAACTCTTAACAACTCAACCCTTAGCGCCTGAGCAACAGCACCATGGCCCTCGAAAGCCTCAACAAACACTCTAGAAAAAACAGACAAAAAAATAAAAGAAATAAATAAAACAAAAGGCAAAGATGCAATGGAAATGTTTTGCTGTACACCAAAAGGGTTACCTGGAAGAAAAAGTGGACGAAAGTGAGAATTTGAACAGACTGCAGAACTGCAGCAAGCAAACTGGGAAAGTGTGTCTCTGAGAAAAGAGAATATGTTAACAAACTAAACAAAAAAAATAAATAAATAAACAAAAAAAAAAACTTTTTGTACAGAGATATATTTTTATGGAAATACATTTGTAATATAAAAAGAGGAGAAAATGGATTGACATATATGTAAATGTTTTTCTTTTTTCATTATTGTAGTACAAATGCTAGTGGGGAGTATACAAAAATATCTATATATATATAAATATATATATACAAAGATAAAAATAGAAACAAAGCTTTTTTTGTAAATGTAAAAAAGATTGTACATAAAAATTTACATACATACTGTACATATGTAAGACCCACCATGGCTTGTCTGCAATATATAAAATGTATTTTATCCGTCTGTATATGATGCTTTGCATTGTGTCTAAGCTTATTCTACTTTCTTGAACTTGAAACTTATTTTGAAGGTTTTGGAATAAAATATAAAAACTAATTTGCCTCTGCGTATTTATTTATTTGTATTTATTACTCAAACACCATAACTTAATCAAAATACTTTAGATTACTTTTAGAATTCTAGGTTTTTCATGAACATCAGGGTAACAAGTGGTCCAGTATAGTAAAATAAATTGTCTTAATCTGAATTCCTGAATTTGTTTTACATTGATTCCCAGATTCCCTACAGTTTACTGTCAGTTTCATGACAGCAGATAAGACCTACCATAGGGAATGATTCAATGTTATTGCTAACTTAACCCATATGTGCCTCTCTGTTTTCATTTATTTATTTATTTATTTATTTATTTATTTTGAGTATAAAATGCTCATGGTATTTCCAGGCTTTAAAAGCATTAGACACCATCTCCCCCTTGTGCGTGTGTTTACTGCAGCGCTAGGAGCATCTATGAATACTGGCGTGATGGGACAATTCCAGCAGAGACGGCTGTTCTATTAATGAAAATATAAAATAAATAAACACGGTAAAATAAATTAAGTTATTGAACTGTAACTGTAACGAATTACAGTTACTCATATTTTGTATTTTAAATACATAATCCTGTTATATGTGTTCCATTACTTCCCAACCCTGAGTACATGTGCACATTTACAAATTTCCGCATCACTACAACCTATACATTTTAAAATAAGATGGCATGCAATATTCTTATCCCTTGACACAGCACATTTGAAAATAAATCCATGAAAAATGAAATATGGGATGACTTATACATGGAAATTAGCTGTGTCGACACTCTTACCCATCTAAATTCCATATTGGATGTGGACACTCAACAAGAAAAAAGAAAAAAATATATATTTTTGCTTCTTTTTTTTCTGATTTTAAAGGCCAGTGACCCATCATCAAGGCTCTGCTATGACAAAAACTTTTCGGTCAACAGCGTTATCTGGTTTAATTTATTGAAATTAAACCAGGTGCATATTATTCAGGTGCAACACCGCAGCATTGAGCTGGACAGTGTGCAGTGGTGTTGCAAAAATGCGGCCCCAAGGATGAAACTGGAAAATGGACACATTTTTTCCCCAGATCTCATCTCGACAATCATGATTCATCTCTGAATAGTTTTGATCACGAAGCATAAATATAGACAAGTTAAAATTCCAGAAATCAAGTTCATTTAAGGCAACTCAAAACTGACTGAGGTGTGATGACAAACAGAAGAGCACAAGGACGATGCCGACGTTAGAAGTTTTCTCGTGAACCAGAGCTGCGTCATATGGTCACTTGCCTGATGAGACTCAATACAGCGCCCCAACATTCATAATCGTGCATCACTCACAAACAGCACCATAATCTGCGGTACAAAGCCAGTTGAGACCAGATGAGAAAACGAACAGCTGTGCATCTTAATTGATCAAACATGTGACGTCAAGCACGGCGGCCATCTCCAACTGTGGAGACGCTTCTGCTTTGATGAGTTAATTCTCTGCAAGACAACTTTGGAAGAACTTTGCATTTGATATGCAACCATCAACACATGCTGGACACAGCTGGAATGGACAGAAATATAAAAGTCACTTTTGTAGAGTACAGATTGTTAGGGAGTCCCCCTGGGGAGCTGAGAAGAAAAAAGGTCCATGTGTAAATCGGTAGTCTTGGTTTAGAAATTATGAAGCCGTGCCCATAGATATGTAAACTTTGTAGGTGACATATTGTGTCACCATGCAATCTAGTACCATGTTGTCTTTTGCTTGTTTTCCATTTGTAAGTGGTTGAAACTTGGGAGGGAGGAAGGATTTTTTTTTCCCCAAAATGGAGTTTTAAAAGCCAGATTCCTCAGCACCTGGCAAAGTAATGGATCTGACTGAGTCGCTGATATTGATCAACAATCCTATAAACCTCCTGCAGATATGCAGAGGAATTTGTCATATGTCATTTGAATTTCTCATTTGTCAGTTATGTTACTACATAATGCTGCTTTTATTCTTCCAACTTCACATGTTTCATTGTTTCATGTGAGTTTCCGGCAATATGTTTCCTCATAGTTTTTCGTTTTCACGCTGGGCACAGTCTGGCACGCTGGCAGTGTCTTCACTGAGACTAGATAATGGAAAAAGGAAAAAAAAATGAGTCTAGCTCCTTGCCGCCTACACCTCGACTTTCCAGACACGCCGAAAAGTTAGAGGTGGAGATAGAAGCATGTGCTATGGTACAGAGGGCTGCTCGCTTTGTCCTTGCATCTGTTTTCAGCCTCTTCAGAGCATTTTAACAGGAACACCTTGTGAACATATGATAGCAAGGCTCTCTTCACCCTCATTAGCAAATTGCTTGAGTACAAATAGGTGTCTGCAGAGGAAATGGGCTCAATTTCGGATGGGTTTGCTATCGTGGAGTTGTGAGATGTGACTATTATTCGTCTTCGGCCTACACCGGCAGAGCCTTACACACAGCCAGCAGTGTGTATTAATGACCACCACTGTTGGTTCAAGTGAGAGGGAGCGTGTGGGCGTGCCTCCTCAAGTACTGGCAAGGTTAAAACCTTTTCTTGATTGATTAAATCAACAGCCATACACGGGTCATTAGTCACTGCTGTTCCCTACCTGGTTTCCACGGTGATTAATCAAACCATGTCAAATGCCGCTGACCAGGAAAGCTGTACCGCCACAGCAGCCCGTTATCCTCCGTCCCCGCTACTGGACTTTGGAAAGGTAAAGAGCCCCGATGTTTGTATGTTCCACTGCATTCCCGAGTCATTCCCGAGTATTGACCAGGTCTATGCCCCTCTTCATCACAGTCTGAAGCGGCAGATCAAAAGGAGGCCATTGATTTCATTCCCGAGCAGATAAATCATACATGCCGCCATCTTACAGACTCCAGCTCTTCTATCTCAGATTGCTTCCTCATCAGATTAGTATCAGAATCTGCTCAAATGCGCCAGTTAAGGGTGTGTCCTCATCTAAGGTCATTTGCAAGTTCGGAGCGCCGTAGTGAGGATCCACACTTGGGTTTCTGGGAGGGGAATTAAAGTACCTTATGAGTTGCTTGTTACTCCCACTCAGTGATAACTCCCTTTATGTGCATCATTACTTCTGTGAGTTTTGTTAAGTTCTCTGATCAGTTGGCAGTTCCCATTGCTCCCATGAGTCCATGCGATAGAACTCTTGTTCTGCTTAACTAAAATCTCAGTCACACATATTATAGCACCCGGAATTCATCACTCCATAATGGCAAACGTCAACTTCAGTTTTACTGCTTTTCTCTCACTGCGCCACAGAAATGTCTCCCTCAGGCGTTTTAATATCGATGGGAGGGGTTCTGAGGGAAAAAAAAAGAATTGGAAAGGAAAGCGCCTCAGCAGTCCGAGGAGTTTCTTTTGAGTGTGGAGATGCGAGGTAACAATTAGGTCTGTCACTTTTATCACTGCAATGTCTGACACATCACACTGACAGCAATACAACTCGCCATCTTGCTTGAGATGACAGCTTCTTCCAATTACCCAGGTGCGCGGCAGCCATGTTCCCTTTGTTGCTGCTTTTAATAAGAGAAGCTTATTATGCTGCATCGAAAAACAGGATGGTACAATTCCTCGCAAAGATGATTTGGGACTAAGCAAGTCCCCTTCTCAATTTGTATGAACTGTTTACTTGAAATTCTCTGAGGGTGTCTGTGAGGTGCTTGGTAAGTTATAGAGCCATTATGGTTTTAGAAGGCTAATAAGTGACAGTTGGAGGAAAAATGTATACAAGTCGTATTGAACAAAGAAATTAAACATGAATGTCTTGGCTGATTGCAGCTGCATTTTTCCTCTTCATACAGGTGATGTACACATATTTTTCTTTTTTTAATTAACAGAAGCATAAGAACCGCAAATAGGAGAAATTATATGACATCAATATTAGCACAATCTCTATGTTCCTCTGCAGCCAGTGACTGCCAGAGCCTCTTTTTTTATCCCTTTGTTTAATCACCTCTCCAGTGCTTGTTGATGGCAAGGTCAGAGGGAGTATCTCTTTTGGAGCAGTCCACTCAATTTCCTCCCATCCCTTGTTTTACTGTGTCAAGCTGGGATATTCGAACAGACATCAAAGCAAGAGGTTTACCCTCTCAAATCTCCCCTGTGTGCTGGCCCAGGCCTTGGCTAATATCAGGCAAAATCCCTTCTCTGCTCTCCCCGAAGACTGTAGACCAAGGATGAAGGGATTGACTGATGAGAGGAAGTGTATATTTGCGTTGTCAGTTGAATTTGTCAGCAGGGGTCAGGCTTACTCGCAGCAGTCGCCGCTATACAGTACCAAATTCGATGTAATTAAGAATAAATATCGAGTACTTGCGCCCCTTGCTTGCATTGCTTCAGGCTCAGGCTAAGCCGGGACTCGTGGATGTCATGACCCCATGGAGGAATAATCGAATTAAATATAAGTAATCCTTTAACTTTTTTATCCAGTTAGTTTAATCAACTTTATTTTTGGTCTGATCTAAATGTATTTCTCGCTGAGGCACGTCTCTGTTTTCTTTCAATCATTAACTCACTGGGGGGTGCAAACTTGTGCTGGTAAGAATGGCAAACAGTAATCCCTTCACAGACTGTCTTTGTTGCAAATAATGCATTGATTTAATGAATAAGAAAGCATAGGGGAAAAGAGTGATAATGCGCTTGTGAGAGCCTGGGAATGAGAGAGAAAATGCCTCATTATCTTAACGAATGAAAAAAAAGGAAAGAACCTATCACCATGATAACAGTCAACAGTGAAACTCCAATTACCAGCATCCTTGGCTGCTAACAATAAGGCAGTAACTAATAGGAAACTGTCAGCACTCTGTGTCATGATGGGATAATAATACCCGAGGCTCATCAGGCGGAGATGCACAAACATGGATGCAGGCTTGGAGTTGAGTCTATCTTTCTCTCTCTCTCTCTCTCTCTCTCTCTCTCTCTCTCTCTCTCCCTCTCTCTCTCTCTCTCTCTCTCATCTTCTCATTCACTCTTCCTCTCACCCTCTTCGGTCAACTTGAAAGGAAAAGCCACCTCATGTGTGACTGTCAGACTGATTCATTAGCGCATTTGTATAATTACCAGGGTAATTAATGTTAAATCAGTGGAGAAGGGAGCCATGGATGAGACAACTGAGTGAGATATTTTTATTTTATTTTTTTTTCCAAATCGGTTCATACTAAACATGCCGTGTTCACAACTGTACCTGAACGTGTTTTTTTTTTTTTTTTTTTTTTTTTTTTTTTTTTTTTTTTTACCATTCATCACAAGAAAATATGTAAGGCACATGCATTATGTGTCTTCCTTTGCTGCTGTAAATGTGATGAGTAACATGCTTTGTGTGCTCTCATGGTTGATTTTGAACCATCCATCGGCCTTGTAGAACTGTTCTACAGAAGTGCAAAAGCAAGACGCGAGTTGGTGTGTAGTCAAAAACTTGGCGAAATTGTTTGACGTGACAGAGAACAATGGGAAAATAGCTTGCAAGTCAAAAATGGCCACAGTTATGCAATAAGTCAATGCCCCTATCCTCTGCTCTTCTCTGAAAACATGCCACTGTGTGGGTTTGGTGCCAATCATCTTGGTTGCCCCTCTCCTTTATTTGACTCCTGGTGGCCAGTTGTAGTTGGTGACATCGTGGATCATTTTTTTCTTCCGTCAGTAAAAGCCATTTTGCTGTCATTCATCCTTGTATGTTCCAAAGGAAAAAAAAAAACAACTTCTACAGACTTGAAAACTGCCTGAGGTAGATAATCCATCAAAGTACATGTAAAGCCTTAATTTTCTTCTGTCAGAGTTTTTGTCTGTCGTTATTTCATTGTTCCTGAGTGTCGCTTAACACCAACACGAAGAAAAAAGAAGTGTCAGGAAGTAATCCCTCAAAATGATAAATAACACCAGTATTCTCTTATAATAATACCCCTAAATACCTTGGTGTGGTCCTGCTGGTGCATAATGTGCAGTCTCAGTGAGAAACGTGCTACTTATTCATTCAGACTGTCCCTGTGATGTTGAATGAAAAATCAAATGAGCATTTAAGATCAGAATAACACTCTCTGTCATACTCTTGTCTCATTCAGATTTTTTTTTTTTTTTTTTTTTTTTTTTTTTTTTAATTTATGCAGACAAGGGGCTAGTAGGTATTGTGTCACTGACCCCTCAGCTCTGCTGTCTGTGACATTTCTGACATGATTAGAGCCTCCTCATTCCACCATGTAATGAACACTCAGCAAGGAAGCGTCATTACACACCGGTGCATCCCACTCCAGTGGCGAATTGAAGAAATACCTTGCCAAAGGGACAGAGGGCACTCTACCACCTAATTTTAACAATGTTATCTCAAGTAGGTGGTCTTTATGGCAGTTTTGTAATGTTTTTTGTGTTTGTGAAGGATGGTAAATGCAAAATCAATACAGTGACAGCTTTAATAAGCAGTATGATAAGAGCCACCTACCTTCTTTCCTTTCTCCCTTTCCTCCCTTTCTATAACTGTGATCCTTCTTTTGTATGTTTGATTTAATTGTATAGGTTGGTGTGATGATAATGCAAAGTTGGTAATCCATGCCGTTCTGTCCTGCAAAACTGGTGGTAAACAGCAGCCGACTGTTTAGTATTCATCAGACAGACATGCCACACATCGCTTCATGGCGCTGACAGGCTGCATATCCCTGGTGCTTCCAAATTAAGCCAACTAGGGAGGCGGGAAAGTGGTCAAAGGCATCGATGTTTCAGCGGCACTGTTAATTAAAATCCTCACTTCTGATATGGTAATTTTAGAAACTTTCAGTGTTGGTGGATATTTAAGGTGAGGAAATTTCCAAAAAGAGATCTACTGTCATGTAGTTGCTCGGTAATGACTGCTTGAGGATTTCTCATATTTTGAGAAATGTCATTGCAAGAGGTCACACAAGTAGCAAAGATCCAGATGCAGCTGCGTTAAAGCCAGCACAGTTTTAATATGATAAGCAAAATGACTGATGTGAATTCGTGTTGAGGGTGCTTTTATCTATTTGACATCTAGAGCTGCTGGAAATTCTACGGTAGCATTAGCTACCTACTTTTGTTTCCCTCAACTAATTTGATTCCGTGACCCAATAATTTGAGCTCTAATTCACTTCTCATGTTGTTCACATAATACGGCAATACACTATAATGGGAGGTAATTGCAGGACTTAATTGAAAGTAGGCATTGAGCGTCCGGGGGAAGTAATCAGCTTTGGGCAGGGTCAATAACGTGATCAGATGAGCCCATTGTTAATTCTTGATGGGAACTGCTCAACACCCCCTCCACCACCCCCCCCATCACCACCTCACCCACCCCACCCCCCTCCCGGATTTGGTGGAGAGATAAATTATGAATAGGGCATCCATAAAACATGTGCTTATTTATGGAGATTAGTGGATATTAAATACATTTTCTAATTACATTCAGCTGATCCAAGGTATTTTGCCAGAAATCCCTGTAGTGAACCCAGTTCTGCTGTTGTAGTGGAAGGAGAGGAGTGAGAGAGGGGTCGAAAAGTCACAAGCAATCAGTTCGTATGCTCAAAATTATGAAAAGAAGAAAAAAAATATACACCCAATCTAAATTAGTTTGAGTTTTATGACTATTATTATCAGTAGTAGTAGTAGGAGTAGAAGTAGTAGTAGTAGTATACTTTACTGTCTCTGTCCTACATTGTATTCAGCGCCTTTGACGTGTCTTTTGATTTTTAATTCAACACAAATAAATTTCAAATTCTTTAAATGTAATCCTTTAAATTACAAATCCTTTAAAATCATGAAGGAAGTCCTGTGTCCGTTTGTTTTTTCCTTAAAAACAGGTTTTGGAGATACAGTGGCTGCATTTGATTCTTGGCCTTTTCCCACAACACATTGAAATATTGATTTTTTTTTTTTTTTTTTCCCTGTTCTGTACATTTTTTATAGTATCATGTACTGTATGTTCCCTCAGCGGTGAACACTGTGTTCAGGCATAGATGTGCAAAGCAAAATCAAGACACAGCAAGGGTTTGCTTTTCTTTCCAAAAAGGAGTTGCAAGATACTGTCCACGGTGTAGTGCAGTGTTGTCCGCAGGGTGACGGTGATGTTACACCCCCCAGGCAAAGAACGGAGCGAGGGCATTCTCTGGGTCAGTCGCTGGTCAATGGGATGACATGGTCGGCCATGTCGCACTGTCCTCTGGCCTTGCTCTGTCCAGGCCGCCGTGGGAGGGGGGCTCAAAGAACAGAGCCCGTTTTGCTTAGTGTCACTGATTTGATTCAATGCTCTGATTGTTTTCCTAGCCAGCCGTAGATGAGCTGTGAATTCAATTTTAGATTTCTTTTTAGATACTTTTGTGGGGAAATTGGTTTGCAGCTTGATCGCAATGGCATTTCATGACAACATCAGAGTCATCAATAGATGTTAATCAATACTCACACACAAATCCATACAATACCTCGCACAGGTTAGGTGCAACAAGAAAAGAAAAAAGAGAACCATAACTAGTATGGAAGGCAAACTTGTACCCCGACCAGCTGGCCATCCTGCTTATTAATTATTGCCTGTTTACAAACTTAATGAGTTGTTGGACAAAAGACAATTTAATGTAAACCCCTAAGGAGAACCTCTTCAGTGTTGGCCAGAGGGATGCAGCAAAACTAGTTTAGCTGTTCTCTTCTTCTGTCTCTTTTGTAATTACAACCCAAAGCATGTGTCAGAGTTGATTTTTGAGTGAGTCTAACTTGGAAGGTGAGAGTGTAATTGGAGGAATGCAGTTTCTCTCCTCTCACACAGCCAAACCCACATCGATAGAGCCAGCCGTTTGATTTCCCCACTGCCTTCAAACTCTGATTACTTCTCCCTCTCTCCGCTCTTCTGACGCAGGACTCTCTTGATACAAATGCCAGCGACAGTCGTCTTTGGCAGTTGAGTCTAGTCCCGAGCAAGTGCGCGCTTGTTTCTCGGGACGCCTCTGCAACGCATCAAAGTTAGGGAACACTTGGATCATTTGCATTGATACAGAGGCTTCCAGGTATAAAACCAATGCATCATTTGTTCAAAACTTTGAAACTGCACATATTCCAAGTGCCCATGTCGATAGGCTTTGTGAAGACTCATTGCAGTGCCTGGTGAATGCTCTCAGTCACTGTGAAGTGATGAGTATACACTGGCTCCATTTAGACAGCTCTCACAGTGTAGGAGAAAATGAAATCAACTACACTCTCTGTAATGAAAAAGCTCCCAGCCAGCTGCTTTTGAGGGCGCTTGTCTAACACACAGGCAAACACCAATCCCTAAGGCTGCAACACCCGCAGGATATGGTGCTTTGTTGGGTTTCTCAGGTATTTGTAAAATCAACCTATCAATCATGCCACTTCAATCACACTCGGTGCCGCCAGTCAGCCTCAGAGTGGATGAACCGGCAGCACACCCACTCACATCCCCTCTCACTTAGATGCGTGAGTGAACACCCCCCCACCCCCCACCCCACTCAAACCTCATAAGCAAAGGCACATTTCATCATTATTTTGCCACATTGTTGCCTTAGGTCGACATAGCAGTAGGAGTAATGCTGGTGACAGCTACAAAGGCGAAGGCAGTAACACACACAGTCGCGCGCACACACACACATATGCACGCTCACCCACAGCAGAAATTTCATCAGAAGCCTTGATTCAGCTCCATGTCTTTTCACTGCCTCACATGGATCAACGGTCGTGTCACTGCGCTCTCCCTCTCGCAGTCTGCCACCGACTCAGTGAAACTTTTTTTTTCCCAGCAGCGTCACTGGCCTTGCGTTAGTACTGAGCAAAGGCCATAAGAAGTGTGGGCTTCCACCTCTACAAGCAGGGATTGGTGAACAAAGTCGAAGCCGAACCCTCTGACAACCTGGCAGGCAGTGTGGTAAGACCTCACAAACATTCTCTTTTCCTGTCTGACTCAGTTGCTGAGTCAGACAGGAAAAGAGAGAATCTACACAATTTATAGATATAGATCAATAGTTCTTGATTCGGTCATATTTCCTTTTTTTTTTTTTTTTTTTTTTGGCATAATGCAGTGAATACATTCTGCCCTTCTTTTCATATACTGCCAAAACAGGTAGGTAGAAATGTCATCAAGAGTTATTCTTTGCAATTAAACTTGGTTATCTAGTAGCACCGTGGCAAAATGAACTCATTTTCTTCCCTGTCACACGTAAAATGAGACTTAAATATTATGACCTATTCACTGTTTGAATGGCTCGAACACATCTCGACAAAATGCGCTCAGTATAAAAACATTATGGATGTCTGCTCTTTCCTTGAAACAGACTGAGCAGGTGAATCCGGATGAAAGGTCTGATCTCTAATTGATTTCCACCATTAAATCCACATCAGTCAGTGTAAATGAAGGGGAGGAAACAAACTAAAGGGTTTTTAAGGCTTGAGACAACTGAGGCTTAGTTTTGAATACTTGCTCAGATCCAATTATTTTCAGATCTTTTTTTTTTTTTTTTTTTTTTTTTTTTTTTTTTTGGAAAGTGGTTCATATTTGACAACAACAAATGACATCATATTTGTTACACAGTACATAATCTAGAGAAAGTGCAGTCAAAGCAATAATTCAGGGAATATTTGCAGTGGAGGTCAAGACGGTGAGACTCTTGCTGATAAGTTTACTGCAGTGTGTCAGTGCAGTGATAACAGTGAGGGTCTGTGCTGTGAAGTGTTTGACCGACCATACTCAGGTTGTTCTGCTACATTATCAGATATGCATCCGTGTGGTTTGTACTGTGGTTTGCACTAGAGCCCTGCCTGCTCTGGACTGTTTTCTTAATCCTGCCTGCTCCTGCAAACATTCTGACCATTCCTGCCCACACAATAAAGTGCCACTGATTTTATGTCAGATGCATGTACTATTAATAAAAAGATGCATACCTTTTGGTAATAATGTAGCAACATTACGTTCTTCTGCATAATTACATTCATACTTGGTGGGTGGGGGCACTTCTAATTGTTGAATGAATGTAGCCTTAGATTGAAAGGGAGACTTAGCCAAAAAAGTGCCTTTGAACCAAGCACAATAAATTGAGTGCATGAAGAACAGCAACACGGCTGTTTTTTTTTTTTTCAAGCTCAACATGTCCCATGTGTATCTAGAATGGCTGACCACACCCAAAGGACTCACTAACAGTGACAGGCCAGGAGTCAAAAACAGCTTGTTTATGAAAAAGCAGGCAGACAAAATTTCTGCAGAGCAAAAGAGTGACAGGCCAGTACATCATTGGTGCCAAAAGACCCATAAAAGAATACAAGACTTGTTGCACCTTGACACAAATGAGGTACGGCAGCCGACAACCTGCCAGAGTTCCACTTCTGGCAGCAGAATACAACAGATAATGGTTACAGTGAAAGCAGTGCACACCGGATGACCACAGATTCCTGCTGGTACACCACACAATGGCAGGACTAGGGCATGGAGAAAACCATGTGTCATGATTGCAGGCTCGTGGTGACGGTGTGACAGTGTGAGGTTTGTTTAATGGGGTACATCAGCCCTAATGACTGACGTGTAGTGAAGTTTTAATGCCACATCACTGAACATCATTGGCAAATGACAGCTGCCGAGTCTCATGGCAACAGTGTTTCAGTAAATGTTCAATTTGAATGACTTTTGCTAAAGTAGTTTTTCCATTGATCATAGAAAGAATAATGAAATGTAATTACCAGCATCATCATTATAAACTAATTCGTTTATGAACAGCAGAAAGCTTTTCAAAATGTCATTCACATTTCATTTTTTAATTCTATTTACTAATGTATTTTCCTATTCAATTTTCTGTCACACGGTGTGTCGACAGCCTTACCATTTACAATTCATTGTTATTAGTGCCAGTCTCTTCTGCCAGGTGTTGGCCTTTCGATTCTGCATCCGACATCCTGTTTGCAGTCACTAAGCTGTGGCATATTGCTAACACTAGCAAACCAGGTCAATGTCACACACAAGGATCCCCCAACTTAATCCCTTTGTTTGGCCGTCTGTAATTAGAGAGAGAGAGAGAGAGGGAGAGAGAGAGAGAGAGACTTACAACAAAAACACCCAATATGTATGGAACTGTTCTAATTGGCTGGTTTTTGACATTGGGAAAAAATACTTTACAGTTTTCACCTAGGTTGAGAGGATAATTACACCTAAAGCTAAATAAAATTGAAATGCTGGCCATGTAGAATCAAACATAAAAACAACAACATACGAATAGCTGATTATACAGCTGCATCATACACAACAAACGCGGTGTCATAAAGCCATAAAGACACATTTTTTTCTTTAAAGGGAGTGTCATAAACCTTCATCAGCATGTTCTATGCGCCATTGTCACCTAGTACGTAAAACACTATAAATGAGTTTTACAACTGCTTATAAATCAGTATAGGTGTTTACACATAGTGCCGTAAGACATTAGAGTGTTTTAAAGCTATACATACAATGTGCTGTGAGCATATGCTTCATAGAATGTGTTGAGTTATTGCAGAATTAAATTTTCAAACTGCCGGAACTGTTTAACATTAGACAGTCCAACTTTTAGGGCTGTTTGCCAACTGTGGTGGTGTCAGCTACTGGTCCAGTCAAAACCATCCATAGTGTATAGTATATACATCCTGGGTATGAAGATCTGTCAGAATGAAATCCTCTATAGGTGGCTCAGTTCTAGTAGTGACTGGACTGGAGGTGAGATGCTCATCTTTGACAACCCACTGCACATATCCTCTCCTCTTCCCCTTTCCCCGTCTTTCTATCTGAAGCCCATTGTCACGTCCTCTTGTGTCTCTTCCCTCCCTCCAATCTCAACCCCCTACTTTTTTTCTGATTTTTTTTTTTTCAACCCTGTCCCCTCAAGCCACTGAGCATCTGTCACTTATTTTCTCCCTTCCATTCCACCTTTTCTCCTTTTCTTTTCCGGGCACAATCTCTCATCTCAGTTTTCCTCTCATTCCTGCCTGTGTGTGCCACTATCTTCTCTTTGGCCTCTAGATTAGATTTCTTACCTATGGGTATGCCATGACTAGCACACACTCTCATATTCACATGCACACCACCATACACACACCCGTCATTTTTTTTTATGCAGACACACATCCTGTCTTGCTAGGAATAAATATGTCATTCATATATCACTGTATTGCCTGAGGCCAAGCTGTTAAGTCGCCTAGACATGGGCCATCATCTTGGAACCTGAAAAGGCTCGCATTCACTCCCACACACTCTTTCTTCTTCCACCATCCCTCTTTCAAATAGTGTGAGAGCATTTCAAACAGATTAGCATCAAACATAATGATGAAACCCAGTTGTAACACCACACTGTCAGTGTGGCCCTTGTCATTCAATAAAGTAGACATGAGTAAGGTCCTTGTACATCCTTTTATCTGTCTTGTGCCCTGACTAGATGTCTCGGCTTTACTTTATCTGCAGTCATGGCACGGTGGACAAAGAACCGGCACAGCAATTTGACACATGGCCTCAACAAGTTCTGAAAGGTGAAACTAAAAGTGCAGCGAGGGGGAAAAAACTGGACTTAAAGACACAGAATCTGTAGCCTCTAACAAACCCGGCTTGCTGGGCACAACGTAGCTTTACAGTGCAAAATTAAGTTCTGAAGATGCAGTCCGTTGTCAGGCTGGCTGAAGATGAGCTTGCCAGGCTCCATGTGAACAAAATGTTTCATTTCACAGTAAAGATTCATTTTGCAAGTGTGGAGTTGCTGTGCATGAGTCCATCCCAGCAGCTCTGCAGAGTGTCAGAGGCAAGAAGACACATTGCTCTCTCAGGTGATAGATTGGAAATCAAAGTTTTAATCATACACTCTGGGCCGTTGCCTGGCAACAGGCCTCCCCTTGCTCAACTTGTCTGTTGGCTGAGGAGAAGCAAAGATGTGAAGAAGGGAAGATGAGCCAAACAGAGGAGAGAGGATGAGGAGAAGCAGCTGAACTATGTGAGATGCCTAATCAAATGAGTTGCAATCAAACATAATATGACATGGGAACAAACTGTGATCAGCTAATTAAGATACAGCCTACACAGTACATAAAAAAGATGAACATAAAATATTGTTTTATTTATTTTCTGGGTATAGCATGCTAATGGGAATATCACTGAGGTTCCATAATGTTTCAATTTATCAGAGAACTTCCGAGATAAGAGTAATGGACAACTAAACTGGATTTACATCTTTAAATATGAGAAAAACAAGAGGAAAACAATAGGTATAACACTTTATACATACACAGCCTTTGCTCAGCAAAAGACTACAATTTCCATGGTGTGTTATACCACAGCACTGATTCCAATAAACTAACTCGCTCTCCAATTGTACAGCGTTTTACAGATCCCCCAAACTGTGAGAGAGCAGACTGTTACAGTATTCATGCAGATGTGCATTTCAGAGCCAGCTATCATGTCAAAACGGGACTAAGAGCAGAGTGACAGTAGAATAGGTTTAGAGCATAACAGCTGTTCAGATCGTGAGATTGGTCGGGAGTTAAGGCTTTGAGTGTCGTGGGTGTCATAGAAATGTCTGGCGGACTTTTCAACACAGTGGTTGAAACATTCAATCATCAGTTGTGGCACTCACATAATAGAGCCTTACTTTTAGAAGGTAGTCAGCCCACCTGATCTGGATTGGCTGTAATCAACAACTGAATGAAGTTGGATGTGGCTTGACATCGGGAAAAACTTTCTGGACCACTCTATCTTCAAGAGCAGCCAACCCAGTACTGAAGAAGCCTTTCATCATGGCACTGGATTCTGATACTTTTGCAGAGCAGATAAAAACTTTCATCTGTTTACAAAAGAGTTTTCAGTAACTAGCACTTTCCATGCATTTCTGTGCATGTTTCCCTCCATCTATTTGTCTCATGTGAACAGCAGCTCCGGCTACACACGTTTGCAGATACTACAAACATGCTATAATAGCACAGAGCTGAAAACATGATGCACTTTCTGCTTTCCACTGGACCCATGTAGACGTAGGTGTGTGTCTTGTACAATTTTTGTTCTGTAACATCCTCTGTCTGTTGCTTCCTCCAGTCTGCATCTTGACTTGACAGCCCATTCCACCTCTTGCTTCTTCCGCTTTGCACTGAGATGCAGCAGGCAGGCTGCGGGGCCCCTCACGCTGCATGCACATTTGCTGTCTAATATGACCTTTGCTGTTTAACATGACCTCCGACATTGTTATTGCTCATCATTCAAAGTTATTGATTGTGTAACGTCATTGATCATTGCAACAGTTTTTTTCCAGTGTTGACATTTAAGCACTGCTTACTGGAGGATGGAACATATACAGTTCTGAACTGCATGAAAATAAGCCCAAGCGCAGCCTACCAAGGCGTCAGATGAGTTTTACATTCATCTAACATGACAAGCGATGCACCCCTGCCCCCTCCAATTATTTTCTGACTTCTGCAGCTCAAAACACGGCCCATGGCTATGATGTCTTATGTTTGATAAAGCAACATTAGTGATGGATTTAGAAGCTCTGTGGCTCACTTGCTGCAGGTTTTGAACTGATAAAAGCATTTTCCTGCTAGATTTTTTCTGATTAGCGGAGATAATGATATGACACACCAGGATAATTTGCTCAGAACCCGATGCTTGGTGGAGCCCTGCCACAAAAGGCTGAAACTGTGGTTTGACAGCCTTTTTTGACAGGATTTTCACACAATAATTTCCGATGTGTAGCATCAGAATATCTCAGAAGTCCATGTTTGGCAGGCTCCACACTTAAAATATGTTTTAATCGTGGCACCTCACTTGGAGCCCGTGTAGAAAACAATTTGTTGATTTATCAGATTTAATATATAAATTTGTTCATACACAGCCATGAGGATGAACAATGTGTCTCCTCTTGGTGAATATAATAATGCTCTTGCTGTGGATGCTGTGTGTCAAATGTGTTCCACTTCAATTCCTGAATCAATTAATCTCCCTGAAACAACAGGTCAGCGATACTATGGATTTGCCCTGACCGCCGTCATGTCCGTCCCTGCCCGTGAACACGATAACTTCGATAGTTTTTATTTGACTGTTTTCAAATTTGCTGTGTACATTGATGGCCTGAAGAGGAAGGCTGTATTGATTTTGGTGACTCCATGATCTTTCTTCTGCCACCATCGGGCCAAAGTTTCAGCTTGTGAAGGTTGTAATTTCAGTAGTTTTTATCCAGACCTTCTCACTCTGTGTCGGGACAGGCTAGTCACGAGGTGCCATTAAGGATTCAGGTAGTTTCATTATTTCCAGTTTAATATTTTACTCCTCACTTGCAGTGAAAGTCAAGCTTGCTACCATTTGCTATGGGTTGAGGGCTGCGCAGTTCATTGTGTAAGCCTCTAATGTATTCCGTAAATGGGTTTGCATGGCCACAGACTGATATCAGAATGGCCCAAATCGAGAGTCGGCCGCTGCAGTGCACAGTTAAGCAGTTTTGATCTCTTTGCATTCCAAAATTCCTCGGTTAATGCCTCAAAGTTGTACTTCGGAATTCACACGGAGTCAGCAAGGCTTTCACAAATTGTTTTTGCCATGTATCATCGAGGGGATTTCTACAGTTCCCACAGTGAGCGAAATTTCAATACATCTGTCTCTCCCTAAGGCGCTTCCTTATTTCTTTGGTCCCCCTATATTTTTTGAAAACATCTCATAGGAGTCCAAATGCACCTCTGAGCACTTTAATAAAAGGTTTAGAGTCCTGGGTTCTGGGTAAAGGCCCCTATCTCTCTCATCTGCCCTGCATCATCCCCACCTCCCTCCATCCTCCACCCACACTGCCTACAACCTCTCCCCATTTTCCATAAATAAAATTAAAATAAACAAAAATATTTTCCACTCTTTGCTGCATTTTCACAGCCCTCCAAAGCACCTCGACTACCACTAAATAACCGCATTCTACAGGATATTGCTATGAGTCTGACCATAGATTTGACTCGCCACTTTTTGTAATACTTCCTTGAAATACGTTGCTGAAATAAAGTAGCAAACTGTTTCCTGTCAAAAGACTCAGTCGTGACCATTCACAACCTGATCCCGCTCTTGTACAAAAAAATCCTCTCCCCAGGGGGTTGGAGAGGGGCAACAGATGAAAGTGTAGATGCAGCAGCCGAAACTGACATCCTTGTTTCATCCCCCCCCCCATCTGTTTGATTACAGTTGTATCAGGGTTGCCGGTCCTTAATGGTATTCAAGCTCGCCGTGTCTCCCTTTGATGATGCGTACGATGGGAAACAGAGGGAGATTCAATCACAGGGCGCCCCTGCTCTCTCTCACGCTGACGTACAAAGGCAAACACATGCCGAAACCCGCCGTTGCGCACACACACACACATACACATCCACATATTATTCTCTTTCTCGTTCCCAGTATTCACTATATCATATTCTCTTTTTTTCGCAGCTTTTCTCCCTCTCTTGCACACAACCTTACACATGTACAAATCCAGATTTTCCCTCTCTTATCCCCTAGATGACGTTAGCGAAAGCCCTGAATTTGTCCCATGTTGATCCCCTCCTTTTCCTGACACGCACACACACGTCGACAAAGAGAGCCTGTTCTCTATCTCCAATAAACATTTGAGTGCGAGCAGGCCTTTAGTCAGTGTGAGTCACTGCGGAAAGGAAGTCTCCTTGCATGACAAGAAATGTGTTTATCTTCGGTGTGTGTGCATGTGCGTGTGAGTCGTGTCAGACGTGAGGTGTTCTGTTACAAAAGATGTGATGAAGGTGGCCCTGCCAGCAGTAAAGAGGATTCAGTGCAGAGTTGTGGTGCAGATTCAATTAGCCTTGTAGGCGCCATGAAATGGTGATAATACAGGCGGGTAATGTCGACAAGCATCAAATCTTTTTTATATTAACAGCAAAGAGGGGGAGAGAAGGAGCTCCGCTGAAAACCCCCGCCTTTCTCTGTCTTTGTTTCCCTGCACTCTGCATGTTTTGTCCTTCACGTGTGGCGGCGGTTAGGGTCACCATGGCCATAAATCGCTGGCTGTGGGACGCCTTGCCAATGTCATTCATCAATGTAATTAGCGTTGGGTGTACGACCCTGCTGCTACGGTTGCTGCCACGACATGGGTGCCTGCTTTCTGACAGGCTGTCTAGGGGTCTCTCTTTCTCCCTCTCCTGTCCTTTCTTTCTCTTTTACTCAGTTTGTCTCCACCGAGGGGCGGGCGCACCTGCCACAGCCTTTCACCTGGCCTGCTACATTGCTTTTCTGCGTGGAAACTTTGATTTGGGACTTTGCGTATGGTACGTTTGTCCAATGGTGTGTACGGACAAGACAAAGGGAGAGGGTTTCTCCGTCTTTTGCAGGGGCGTGTGTACACGGGCGCACACGGCAAGTCTGCATGGCTGTTACAATGAGAGGGAGAGAGCAGGTTGGAGAGTTGTGACATTTGTTCATTTGTCATTTCAGTTGAGTGGCGCAGTAATTACTGCCATTGGGGCTCGCTCCTGTGTTTGGGTCCGGGCCAGAGAGGGGAGAGCGAGCTGTAAATGGGAAAACACAATGGATGAGTTTGGGAAAATGGAGGGTCCCTGGTTATTTTACAGGAAAGGGAGTGCTTCTCTGTGTCCCTTCAATGATAACACCCACATGGTGGGAACAGCTTGGGCTGTAGTCAACACAGGTTTCGTTGAAAATAGGTTTGGATGAAATGGGATCCACATACAAGGATTCCACAAATGGAAAAAGCATCTGCAAGTCCCCCCCCCACACACACAATCACACAATCACACACAGGCAGAGCATATACACAAATATGCGCAGCATTGCACAAAGATGGAAGTAAAGACAGACATGAAGGAAAGACAAAAGCTACGCAGGATTAGAGCACAGAGACAAGAGAACAAAGTGTGAACCAAGTGTGAAGAAAGTGCTCATTCTCTCATTCATCCTTTTCCTCCCACGTTCTCATCCATTACACATTCTTTCTTCTAAGTATGTGCTGGTTAATTGCCGGGTCTTGGCTGAAGAGGTTACGGGTGTTATGCAGCACTGCAGTAAATGAATATGGCTTGTTGACTCTGAGTCACACTGGAGCGTGCTTTCAATATACCAGAATGCCAAGTCCATTAAAGTGGGAAGGGTTCATTTGTCACAGTTTCCATTGGTGCTGCTGTAATGACCAGGTATGTGGGTGATGAATGACCTGACCTTTTCCTCCTCCTTATACAAAAGTGTCCCTGGAAGATTCTTATTCTCTATTTGTAGAAGTCTCAAGTGCCCACACAATCCAGCGCCGACTTTTTGGAAACAGACTGTGATTTATGCTCTTTGAAATTCATATATCATTAATCTAAATATATCAGTGAAGCGTCCTCAGTGTGCCATGAAATTCGTTAATTTTGAGTCATAATTTGGGAATTCATTAAATTGGTGATTTTCACAGAAAAATACTCGCAGGATACAAGACCTATTATTCATGTCTGTTCCCTTTTTCTTTTTTGTTTACCTCCCACAACGAGGTAAAACCCTTGACACGGGGTGTGCGATTGCCCCTGTCCATCCATCCATCTTGTCCATCTGTCCATCACTCCATCAGCAGCATAACTGCAAGCAAAGAAATTATTAATGGAAAATATACTTTTTTATGTTTGTCTCCTTTTCAAATAACATCTTGTGAAGAATATGACAGGCAAACTTTAAAAACATCCAAGGCACACTGTTATGTTGAAAAAATGTTGATAGGCCTTTATTGTTACATGGCCAAGTATGATTTAAAAACCGGGCTGCTGGGTGCACCCTGAACAAATAAATCACACTTTTTAAGGCCTTTTAACATTTTTTTTTTCCAACTGAACAGTGTGTCTTGGATGTTTTTTTTTTTTTTAAGTTTGCCAGTTGTATTCCACATGGGATGTTTATTTAAAAAGCAGACCAACTGAAAATAATAATAATAATAATAATAATAATAATAATACATTTTCCATTGATCCAACCCTATCCAAAGAGCTTCTGATTCCTGTTTGCCTGTTTGAGGACCCACGCAGCCCTCTTAATCCCCCCCTTATCTTTTGTACCTTTTTTCCAGAAGAAATGATCATTTAGCTTTTAAGGCATACTCTAACATTTGGGGAAAAATACCCTTTTTGCCGACTTACTCAGATTGAGACAAGATGTTCAATACCATTTTCACCTCGGTACATCCACTGGTTCAGTTCCTATGTGTAGCATTTCATGTTAGCGTAGCATAAAGACTTGAAATCTATGGGAGTCATTAGCCTTGTTCCGTCAAAGTTAATTTGGGCTGGATCTAGCTGTACCTTCAGCAATGCACGAATCACTGCAATAGATGGAAGGATACATGTGCTCTGCAGTTACAGTTCCACCATCTAGCTTCTTCTTAAATGACTATCATTAAAAAAAAAAAAAAAAAAAAAAAGGGAAAAATGGTGATTTGGGCCAAAATGTTAGAGTATTTCTTTAAGGGGTTCATGCCAATGGATGGGGTTTAGAATAAATATGTCCATAGTTTTACAAATTCATCCACTACAGCCAAAACCCTGTGGGGTCAAAAGGGGCGTGTCCCATGGGAAGACCAACTAACCTCAAGGGGGCCTGGCAGTGGGCGGGGCTAAGCATAAACGAGGCTGTAGTTTTCAAATATATCATCACAAACGTGGCGATGGAAAGTTGGTCATGGATCAAGGCAGCAGGAACAAACTTTCTGCAGTGATTTATGAAAAGGGGCGTGTCCTACGATGCCAATGTTGCCGGCTTAGCACAAACAGGGCCGTAACGCCGAGCTGCAGCCTTGATGGAAGTCTTTGCTCTGCTAAACGCCTAACTGCTTTTTTCCCCTTCCTCTCTTTGGTAATCGTAGATGCAGAAAATCTCAAATGGTTTACCTTTTCACACAGCACTGATGTTTACCACAACACCCGCACAGCAGGACAAAGTACAAAAACCTGTAAGCATGCTGTGTGCCTTTCACAGCGGCTTCTGCGGTTCAAGTGATCTGTGCGGCTGTTTTTCATTTTTAAACAAAACATAACGCGTGTTGTTTTAGCTGCTACACAAATGTGTTGTGGGGATCTAGTTTTTTCTTCGGGGGCACCGGCAGCAAGGTCTCCACATCTGTTGTGCTGTGTGACTTTGTCATGTCTATGTGCTGTGACCTCCTCGCACAAATCACACTGCATGTCCTCATCACTCCAGAGCTATTGATCTATTGACTATCCATCATCCACCCATGTCATGTCTGCATTTGCGATGCGCATGTTTGCTGTGGATGACTTACAGTGGTGGTTGAGGCAATCAGTGCACATTATGGCATAAGTTATGCTGCCATTACAGGGCTGGGAAAGGAGTCATCGCACAAAAAAAAGGGTCAAATTCATAATAATAACTGGGAGGTGAAGATGAAAATTGCAGGTCATTTTGAAATGAGCACGGGCAGAAATGTACCATGCACTCTCTCACACATACAGCACACACACACACCAGTTTAAGGCTAGCAGTCTCAGAGGAGGGGTAGAGGTTAACACTAACATACAAATACTGTGTGAGAACAATGGCTGTAAAATCCCTGTTCTTCCCCCAGGCGCCGTGCCACACCGTCCTCCTCTGTAATTCTGTCATCCCGGATGATTGAGCCGGCAGCAGCGCTCCGAGGATTATGCTCCATGTTCGATCGTGAACAGGCAGAAAACCAAGGAATCAGCATATGTAGAGGCTGGCTGGCAAATTCACCATCAGCCTGGGAAAATAAGTACCTGGCAACAGCACGTAATTGAATGATATTAAGAAAATGATATAAGAACGGAATGGGGGCACACAGATCAGGGGCTTTGAGTGTCTATCCATGTGATAAAGCCACGCTGGAGACAACTGAAACGAGTAGGACAGATATGTTTCTCTGCCACGAATTCCAGTGTGGGTAATCTCTCCGAGGCTATATCAGAATGCAGTTTCTTTAGGCGACATCGGGGTTCATGTTTGTACATCCTGCGCTGCGTATGGTGGTAGTCTGGTATCATTTTAAACATAAAAATAAAGACATTCATGCATGTACAAACACAAGCAACACTGCGGGGTGACAGAAAAAGGCGCTGACAGACAAGGAGCGAGTGATAAGGAGACGGAGTGAGGGAGAGAGAGTTGAGGAGGCAAAAATAGGACAATTGAAGATGTACACAAAGCTTAGATTCCCCTCCCGTAATAGAGACAAAAAGAGCTGAATGAAAACCTATTTTCCAGGCCTTCCCTGCACACAGACAAAATCCATTTGCATTTCATTTCAATAATATCTTGAAAGCTTTCGCCGAACTAAGTTATGCCCAGGCACTCATAAATAATTAAATCGTTACTGTAATGACTTCAAATACTTCAAAATAACATTCATCTGTTTTTTTTTTTTTTTGGTGTTCACTTTTATGAATAATTGGAATGGAGAGCAAATGGTCTTGATTTGTTTTTCTTCTTTCTTTCTTTCTTTCTTTCTTTCTTTCTTTCTTTTTCTTTCTTCTCATGTTTTTTTTTTTTTTTCCCCAAAAAAGCCTCTTAATATTTGGGGCAGTTGAGGGGAGCTCCAAGAATGTTAGTAAATCTCCACCATCATCAAAATGGACCTGTTTAAACTACAATAGATGCTCATTATTATGGGCAGAGAGCCAGGAAACAATATGGCTTTGGAATGTGCTTTTCAAATGTCATTTATTCCAGCTCTGCAAAGTGCTGTGATGTGAATGGCTAACTAGGATATATCCAATTTCAGACATCATGCCACTCCTTCCCACATCAACTCTCTCCCATCCCTTGTCAAATGCAGGCTCTCTCTCTCTCTCTCTCTCTCTCTCTCTCTCTCCCTCTCTCCCACAGATTTTATACAGCATACCAAGTGACCTGCTGATTTGCTCCCCAGTGCCTGCAGAGCGAAGGAAATGGGGATAGAGGATGGGGGGGGGGCTTGACAGACATGCATACTAATATTCAGATGAGCGTTTATTCCTTATGGACCTCTGGCCAGCGCTTGAGCCCCAAGGGTTTTCACCACAACACTATTTATCCAACAGTAATGACAGAGTAGACTCCATCAGGTCAGGGGGGAGAGAGAGAGAGAGCGAGAGGGAGAAAGAGAGAGAAAGAGATGCAAATGTATTGATGTATCCATGATTACTTGCATAATTCTCATCACAGCTGACCACTACTGCCACTTCTGTCACATTTGCCGTCTACCGGATATGACCAGCACGTGCAGATTAAACACAACTTCCTGTAAAGAGTTGAGCTGGTGTTTGTATGTGTGTATATTTCTAAAAACGTCTATGGCTGACCGGCTTTGCCTTGTAATTCCTTGATTGGGAAGAGATCCTTGCTCTTCCCCTCTCTCTCTCTGGTAGGCTCCCTCTGCCTCCTCCTCCTCCTCTCCCACTCCTTTTTCTTCTGCCAAAGCAGGCTGAGGTTGGAATACAGTGTTGATTTGCTGCAGGGCAGTAACCACACATGCTGACCTCCACTACCAATGCTCCACAGATACCAGTGCCAAGCCCCCGCCACCCCACACAGAGACACCCCTCAAGGGGGAGAGAGGGGCTGGATCTCTGGCACTCTTGGCCTGGCAAGGCAACACTAGCACAGAAGGAAAGGGAAGGGTTGGAGGCCTGGACCGACCCTGGTCCACCATTTTGCCCATCTGCTGTTTCAAAGCCCGTAATAACAGACCAGCATACAAATGTGTGCTCTCTGTAGTTAGCATTCACCTGCTTGTGTTATACAAATTTGGATGCCGAAATGAGCTGAGCTTCAGATAATAGAACAGGGAACTTTTTCATAAACACTCCAAGGCCGCACTATGGGGCTATATTCATACTATGCTATTGCTTAATGTTCTCTCTTCCTACACATATGACCCACAGGAGCTTGCTCTCCTGGGGTTGTTGAAAGACATTCTGAAAAATTACAAAATAAAAGGAGACAAGACATAGTGTTGTAAAGATTGTTGTGAATTAATGATCTCTGAGAGTGACACATTATCTAATGGTTTATTTTTCCCTTCACGCTGCAAAGAGATGGCAGCTGCTACCTTTAGGCCTGCAGTTACCTCCCAAATCGGTTAGGCAAGGGATTTGAGGACAGGTGTCGCTACAGTGAGAGTACACATTCTGCGTTTGCTATGCTGCACTGTATTTAACATGCATGGGATGTGTGGAAAGTAAAGCAATCAGTAAATCCACCCATCATTTGTCTATGAGTGATTCCACGCATCACCAACACAGCTTCACGTTTTGTGAAATAGTGACACTGTGATACTTTCATCTCTGACCATACCTGCCACATATGGTAAACACTTCTAGACAACATATGGTCATGTTGGCTAGTGTGAGCCTTCATCTAATTTTCCACATCCCAAAGTGGTTTTACATGATAATTAATACATGTGGTCTGGCAGGACTATAATGCCATCGCAGGATTCAGCATCTTCCAATTCAAGCGATGTTAACTCATGCATAAAAACTATCTGTGCTCCCTTGAAAATTCTACACTGGGACATTTTAAGGCAAGCCTCCATGGTGTGTGTAAGCCTTTGCATGCTAACCAGTGAGTCACAGTTCTCACCGACAACTGTCGCACCGCTTGGCAAAATAATGGACTGGGCAGAGGGAAAAATAAAACAAAATAGAATTTGCATTACATGAGCGGTACATTAAATATTCATTTGGAGCAGTTTTATGGACCCAGACCGTGGCTGCTGGAAAGGGATTTGCTGAAGGGTAAGGCGAAGGGAGGAGAAGGAGGTTTCGATGTACTAACTTCCCTCTTGTGTAATGCATTTTCATAAAAGTCTATTATGGCGCCCTATTATCTTACAAAGGTACATTTGATGCCTAAATGAACTTTTAAAACATGAAGTGCTAAGGTTCAATTGCCCTTGTCCCATTCATGATGGTGAGGATTTACTCTGCAGTACGGTGCAAGTCCACTTGCCGCAGCATATTCACACATACATACAAACACACACACACATACACACGCATTGGTCACTGAGTAAAAGGCTGACACAGGAGTAAAACACTTTATGTTTGAGAACGTTTAAGTGTAACACTGACTCATTGGGCTTTCAAACAGCCATTAACCTGCTGGCATACCATAAAATGCCTTTCCAGAGATGGCGATATTGGCTTTTAATGCAGTCATGGGAACGGCCGAGGACACCATAAAGGCATGTAACCTTTGCTGAATCATTAGAACATTGATTAGTTTAGTTCCTGCATTGCAATATTAGCATTGCGAGAACTGGTGTCTGCAGTTCATTGTGCCATTTAAGCATGGTCAAGGACAAGGATACAACCAATACACGGCTCACAGGGGGGAATTCAAGGGAATTTCTTATATTATTTTCAAAGACAGGCCTTTTTTAAACAGAGTGCTACTGGAAAACATTGTGACTTGTAACAAGGCTTTCACAGATTGTGAGCATGAATATCCCAAAACCTGGCAACCTGGTATTCAGAAGGCTAATTTCTGATATTAAACCAACACATGTTGGCAGAGTTGCTCCAGTGACAATAACAACCAATTTTGTAGAGATAAAATATAATATGCCTTGATGAGTTGAACCTGTCAGATTATCTGGTTTTATCTCTTCCCATGAACCCTGAATAGAGCGAGAGCATGTAGCTTATTTACTGTTCTGTCAGTGGATCAAGTACTATATTGTTCAAACATCTCAAAAGTAAAAAAAAAAAAAACAAAAAAAAAACTGCATTAATATATTTGCAGTGTATGACAATTATTATTTAAATTTTTCAAATTGTGCCGTAGCAGATATTTCCTGTGTATTGGGTTTTAATTGTGTCCATTCCTCGTCTGGATGTTTTGTTTTGTTTTGTTTTGTTTCTTTTTTCCAAATATTGGTTTGCTCTGTTTTATGAACAGTGAGAAACCTGAGGTCCACAGTGATTACCTTAGTTGTTTTGAAATGTTTTTTTTTCTTATGATTATTCATCTAAATGTCTGTTTCTGTGTGTATGGAGTTTGAGTGTATAGCACTGATTTACTTTGAAGGTCTTTGTGACTCCACTCTCGGTGAACTCAGTGATTGGTGATTGCTTTCACCTGTTTGCCTACCTGGCCTACTTTAGTCAGGCCTGTGCTGCATTTGTATGTGTATGCACTGATGAAGGCTGGATGGCCAAAAGCACTTTGTGCCATGTCAGACAACTGATCCAGTAAATCTATGGCATAATTCATTTCTGAGGGTGACCCTCTTGTCTTAACATAGCCATGGGAGGCCGGAACAAAAGGAGTACAGGGTGAATTTTGATTGGTCTTTTAAGTAACATATTTCAAAGCTGACACTCAAATTTGCTTAAAATGAGCACCAATCGTTTTTTCGATTCAGCACAGAAGGGGGGGACTTTCTGATGTCAGTAGTGTCCACTGTGCACTGCTAACTATTTTCCCAGCCTAGTGATCACCTAATGTCATTAAAAAGCTTGGTACCACAGTTTTTGACTGTATGAAGTCTGTAAGGTTAATATCCCCCTCCCTCCCCCCTCCGTCATAATTATCTGTCCTCCACAGGCACCAAAAAAGGGTTTTTTTGTGCCTTTGTGAAGCTGTGTGTGTGTGTGTGTGTTTGTGAGACGCCTCGCCCTTCAGCAGCAGGTGTGTTTTAACAAGCTAATCAAACTGTGCCCACCTGTTTTTAATTCCAGGGAGACGTTTTTGAAGACCCGTGGGCAGCTGGTAAAGGCCAAGGATTTCACACAGCGACTGTAACACACATGGTTACGCCACAGAAAACACACACTGCCCCGCATGCACAGATGTGCATGACCACACACACACACACACACGCAAGATTTTATCTGTTTAACATTACACTGCACTCCAGGAAATATGGTTAATAGAAGTTCATGGGAACAGTAATGAGTGGAGCTGCTGCTTTGGGTGTGCTTATTAAAGTTCTGTCAATAACTGGGATCCCATCCAAATATTTGGTTGCAAAATATGAGGAAATGAAATGGAATGGCTGAATGGAATGACATTCTGATTAAGAATTTGCTGTTTATTACAAAAAAAAAAAAAGTTTTTAAGCTTGCTGAAAATGGAAAGATTTTTGATAATATGAGTTTGAACAACATCTGCCCACCATGACCTTCCAGAAATGTCATAATGTTTTAAGTTCTGTCTCTGTCATGTACCGTATAAGGCACCAGCCACCACGACTGCATGGCCATTAGTTGGTGCATTAGAATATTGGCAAGTGCATCGCTTTGTTTTCAGACAGCATGACATACGACTGCCATTAGCTGACGCAAAAGAACGGTACCAATTCCCCCAATAACCATCAGTTTGTTGACAAATCCTATTTTCTTGTGGATTTGATTTCTGATATTTATGTTAACATAACATTTGTTTTGTGTGTCATCTCAAACATTCACTCAGAATTGCTTGACATTTAGATAGAAATGCAGCTCATGCCACAGGAAGAAATTGCCTCAGTCGATAATATTGCCGTGCATGTATTCCTACTGTAGCTGTTACAGTAGACGCATTCAGCCGGTGTGTATGTGTGTGTGTCAAGTGTGCAGAGGTGCGTTTGCATGCAGTTGATTGTGATTTTGATTGCTCGTGTGCATGCACGGGATAAACCACACACCTGACTGACACATAATTCTGTCCCTTAGCCGTGCCAGGCCATCTCTTCCCCTTGTCTGCAGTATTGATTCATTAATTTCTTTCGCATTTGTTCCCCCATTCTTTCTATCCTCCTCCTTGCCCAACCCATTCTTATTATTTTAATGATGACAGACTTATGCATTGGCCAGGCGCATGTAGAGTAATTATGGGGAAATGAACCTGCGGGATGCACGGGCCATTGACCAGCATATTGACTTTGACTGCCACCACAAGCAATTAAACTTAAGCTGCTCAGCGTCTATAGCAGCCCCCACCTTTCTTTATTACACCCTCCACCCTCCACCCCCCTGGCCCCACCTCACATGCACACACACACATACACACACATTGTATGCAAGCTCTACCGGCCACTAGGGTCTAGTTAGTCAGCATTTCTCTCCAGGTCAAACAAACCAGCCACACCTTGCTCCCTAAAGATCAAAATATATCTTTCTACTCATGTGTGTGCATGTCTCTTTTCTCCCACCTCCAACCTCAGTGAGCAGTGAAGACACTGACATGCCCTTGGCCCTACCCGCGTTGTGGACTTCTTAGTTCAAGTGCTCTACAACTATTTTGACACACCTTCATCGAATACTTCTGTCCTGCAGCTGGCAGCACGGCGCCGACAACAGGGATATAATCCATCTGTCGGGGAATCTCTGAGTCACTGAGTGCTGGGTTAACGCTCATCCGGCAGGACGGATGGAGAGAGCTGAGTGCTGCAGCCATGGTTGTTCTTTTGAATCAGTTTTAGAAGCAGTATTAGCGGGACGTTAGCCGACCCAAAGCCACAGAGATGGAGCGAGCGTAGAAAAGCAGGGTTGTGGGAGGAGCGTGGTACTTTTTCCCATATCAGTGTGGAACTGAAACTGTTTCTGCATTAAAATCAGAAACACGGTTACCACACCGTTGTTTTTTTTCCTCTTGTGGCTGGTTGCAGAGATGGATCAATAAATTACACTGTTGCCCGGTATTTACTGACAACATTGATACACAGATTGCACCAAGCCTCACATCTTTGCACTGTTTAGTCGAAATGGTGTAAAACAGTGTGTGGTGTATGTATGTTGAAACAGAATACCAAACATCAAAACCTGGCATGCAGCACTTTAGCAGCATGACAGTAGTTGCCAAGAGGATTATTTTGAGTTATATAAATGTGTAACATTAGTTACTGCATTTTTAGAGGGCTGTTGCCAACAGGACCCACTGAACAGCAATAGCATGTCAATATGACAGGATAAATGAATATATATTTCCTATCTTGGCATATGTTTTTTTTCCAGTTCCCAACTTTCTAATGGACACCTCGGGAGATGCTTACATGCCAAAGAAATTCAGTGCTCTGTCACGATATGGCGGTGAAATTGTAGATTTACCCATTTATGTCCTCGGTGACAGAGTGGCACTTTACCCCCGCTGCATCTCCATGTGTGATGTACAATGTGGAAGATCCAACCCATGGGGAATTCCTATTTGCTTTGCTTATATTTATCAAATGTGACAGATGACAGGGTAGTTTTATAAAGATGAAAGGACTTGTTTTCATCTATCCATTAGGGCATCACAACATGAGGCTTCTCCTGGTGCCTTCAAATTATGCTGCGTATGTTTGTCTTTATTTTTATGAGCTTGTGTTATTGTAAGTAGGACCATGTGTCTGCCTGTGCGAACACACACACACACACACACACACACACACATACTTCCACATGGGTTTCTACATACATTAAGTACTATCCATTTCTATCCCTGTTTTTTTTTTTTTTTTCCTTTGGGGAGGGCGAGCGGGGTGTGTTTAGAGCAAAGGATTAGTGTTCGGTTCACTGTCAAGCAAACAGACCTGGTACTACACTGGCACTGTGGCTCTGCCAGTCCTCCTGAATGTCCTGGGGACTGTGAGCACATATTGACGAACACCTGTAGGACAAGGGTTTAGCTGGCTGCTGACACAGTGGCTGAGGGGGAGGATTTGAAACTGCCACAGTGCTCAAGAGGTAATCAAGTCACTCTAGCGGTATTTAATCCTGTCTCAGTGCGTAGTAATATTGGAACAGAAATGTAATGAAAATATATGATTTAAAAATTTTTAAAAAAGCATAAGACTCACAATTATAATGAGCCTGGAAAGATGTCTTGGACACATGGCATGTGCTCCAGTCTGCCAAGTACAGGACACCATACAGTGACACATAGAGAATGAAAATTATAAAATGACATTGTCCCTTTCCAAACTGAAATAACATAATTTAGACACTTCATCTCACTAATTACATTATGGAATGCAAAGAATAAATGGCGTGCATATTAAAATTATAATCCATGACTGTTTCTTATCAATATATGTCTTCTAATATTCTTTTTATAAGATTAATATAACAGAACGATGATTTAATCTATTCCTAAGCCATGAAAGCATCCGCGCTTGCTGTTCAACACACAATCGCAAATCCTGTTGCACACAAGAAGTGATGCTTTTTACATTTCTATCAGCAGCGAGAGCAGTTTGTGTGGAATAAACAGAAGAACTGCGTGGCTAACATGAGTAGCAATAGCCACCATGGCGGAACGGACAAAGAAAAGAGCACCACCTGCAGAGGCTATCAGTGAAAAATCCCAGTTTGGGTTACACAACGTGATTGACAAGTCTTCTCTGGGTAGTGCAGTGCAGAAACACCACAGCAACAATCACTTACAAAAAAAAAAAAAAAAAAAAAAAAAGACAAAAGAAAACAGGCTGCCTGGATTTATAAATGACCTCTTTACTTTACTTGCATTGTTGGCACATTGGTTCTCAAGTTATATGTAGTCCTATGCATTATACACCAGACAAGCGCATAAAAACATGTACAAATTCAAGGCCTGCAAAGTGTTCCTAATAGTTGAATGTGAATGTTAGCTGAACACTATGGTTAAAACCAGTAAGACTCCACATTTTAATGTAGCTAATATTATATCTATTTCCAGGACTAAGGTGGCGAGTCAGAGAATAATTGCATTTGGAGAGTAATTGAAGTTGAGGCCTGGGCTAAAAGCCCCTTTTAATTGATTACTCTGGATTCTCTGTGAAATAGGTTAAATACTCGCCTAAAATTAGCTCCATTAGTCTCTCGCTCACTATTTATATTCTTTTGCTCCTCTCTTATTATCCAGCTGAGATGGTTGTGATTAAATTGCTCTATACCTCCCCCGCTCCTCTCTCTCTTTTCCTCATCCTCTCTCTCTATCTCTTGCTTGATATCCCCCATTGATCAGACACCCCAATGTAGTCTGTACCACCTCCCTCCCTGCCTCTCCCCTCTCTGTCTCTCTCTTTCTCTCTGTCTCTCTCTCTCTCTCTCCCTCCCATCCTCTCTCTTTTTTATGTACCTCTCTAATGATAATAAGGTAGCTGTAATGTATTGGATGGCTGGATCCATGTCCACTGTTCAAGGCCTACCAACCTGTGCTGATGGTTAAATGACCATGGTCTCTCACTAATCTGCCTTCACTATAGTAACGGCTGGTCTGTTTATTGACTCTCCTCTCCCAACAGGCCTTTGAGCTATTGGATTCTATTTTCTAACTTTTTTGGAAACAGATCAAATTTTGTCAAAGCACCTCCCAAACACCCTGGCCTAACTTCAAGCAAGTCCAACAATCCAATAGAAGCCAATACTGTGAATGTCAACCGACTCTGTAGGCATCAGTTTCCAATTTGCCATTGGCAGGACTTTTGGGAGGAATTTCTCTCTTCTTTTTCTCCCCCTGTACCTGGCACTATTTCCAATGTGAAATTCCCATTCATCATAATAAGCAGTGTTGAGTGTCCATTTATCAAGCCCTGAAGACCGGTGCTTTACTGTGGCAAGTTGAGCCAAGGGGATTTACCTTCTAATGGCTGTTATAAAACCCTGTAGTTATGAGACAAATTAGATAACAAAGGAAGGGAAAACATGATGGCCAACAACCCACACCCTCTTAAGGGGCACTTCCCCTGTGAGACTGTCGTAAGCCTTGTAAACAGTATGCCTGACACGAAAAGTGCTGAGTGTTTTTCTGCAGTTGATTAGAATTCACTTTCACCGACCAATCTCCTTAGCAAAGAAGACATAGCAGCAAGAGGAAAAAAATGTTCACAAATCAGCAGGTTTCATAGATCTGACTCCATTTATTGTACCTCAAATTGGTTTTGCTTCTCAAAAAGGCGTCCATAGATCTCTGGGCTGATTCTCCGAGTTCATCATCTGCATTCAATGTATAACTTGTCATCTCCACCAACACACACATAGTTTTTTCTCTCTCTCTCCCCGTTTCTCTGTTCAGACTTTGTGACTGGGGTAATATATTAACGTGATGAGCCTCTGGTGAGCCACAGACTTAGCCTCTACCAGAAGACTAATCTGTAATGCATGTCTGTTTGAGCTTTATGCGAGCCAACATGAATTTGCCCAAAATGTGATTAATACAACCTCTGTATCCCAGAATGTACCGCTTTGATGAATTAACAAATCAGGTGTGAACGTCCCCCATTTAATCACACTGAGAGATGAAATGCCGGACTGGTGGGGCAGGCTGTGTGAGTGTATCCGCAGTAATCTTTTTCCATCCATATCCTAACCGAGATGAGAAACAAGCGATGTCTCAATAACCACTCTGGCTTGATAGAAACCCAGATGGTCAGGGTCAGGAAGAGATCTGAAGCAGTGTTTGGAACTGGGAATGACTGAAGTGTTTGCTTCAACAGTTGTAAAGTGCGTTTCCTGCTGAACGGAGTGTCTGTGTGCTGTGAGCGCCAGCTGATTGTACGATTGGTACTCAATCTGCACCTTTACAAGCACAGTTTGAAAAGCGCAGTCCAAATGCTGCAATGTATCTCATTCCCACAGGCGTGCAGAAGTTCACAGTAGTGTGTGATGAAGGGAGATGCAATAATGACCGACTGTAATTTCATTTTGGACTATGATTCTTGTTACATGGACATGTGCTTTGATGTTTGGTATTCTATTTCAACATACCTATGACACACTCTCTGTTTTACACCATTTCCTCTATACAGTGCATGGATGGGAGACCTGGGGCATATGTGTATCAACACTGTCAGTACATGTATAATTGATTGTCATACATAATTCTGAGGGCCACATCACTGTCAAGAATCTTCATGTCTTTTTTTTTTTTTTTTTTTTTTTTTTTTTTGCTTAATGTAAGGTTGAATGTTGAACATGCATACACAAGGGCCAGGTAGGTGAGACTTAATATTTAATATAAGTGAGACTTAAAACTTAATATCATAATTTTCAAGACATACTGCCCAAAGTAAAGCAACTTTTTCTCTTTCTTTTGGCAGCCTCTCTTATTCCCCTGTCTTTTTCCATCTGTCTGCCTGAGCATGTAAAAATAGTAAACAGAACAGCGAACAGAACAATCACTACGGAGTGTGAGGGGAGATAGATGGGTAGGTAGACAGACAGTAGCTCAAACTCAACACCCCCGACACCACACACATACACGCATGCACACACACATACAGTTTCTCTCTAACAATCTGTGAATAACTTAAGGTTATGCATGTACAATAGCTGTTCCAAGTGTTAGCATGATAACATAGATCCCACTTTGTTTGGATGTGTTTGTGCTTGTTCATGGCACTCCATGCACATGGATAAATATAACAATACAAACAGACTCACCATGGTGTACCCCAGCTTTGTGCAGATAGATGGGTGCAGACCCCCCTTGGAGCCTCAACTTCTGTTCAACAACTTGATCTAAGAAGTGTTGCAGCTTGTTGACAACAGCTCTGTTTCTTCAGTAATAGCATATGACCCTGAACAGAGTTACACAAGAAGCCAGAGCTAGAGGCCAGGGCCTCTCTTGTAATGAGAGGTGATAGTTGACTTGAATTTGACGGCTAAGGCAGTAACGGATCAATCTACAGCAGAGAAAAAGCCCAGATCTCTGCAGTAAGAATGGCAAGAACTCAACCTCCATTTTCAGATTACCGCTGGAAATCTATCATGTCCAAATATTACCCATGGACCTGCTGCCTATTGTATATTTCAGAGTAACTAACATCGTTAGGAATTCAAGAATTCCTCGGAGATGTGTATTGTTGTATCCACATTGCTATACAGGTGGAATATTTTATCCATTTCCTGGAGTGTGCTGTTACATGATACATCGTGAAGACAGCATTCTCCGGGAATATTCTTCTCTGCTTTGCTAATGCAGGTCTTTTCGATTAATCACAATGTATCCACACAAAGGCATTATGATTATGAATATTTCCAATCCATTTCTGTCTAAAATTGTATCTGTGGCTAGGTCTGCAGGAGCCCAGTTCCTTTCTCTTAGATCTCCGTGGTTGGAATTAAAGGAGACTGCAGTTTGCTGGCTGCTCACTGTAGATACCTCTCCTAATGCTTGGCTATCTCTCAACTCGCGATGGGTATTTTTAGTGGCCCTTATCTCTTTATGAAACATGAGGCATGCTGCAGAGGCTTACGGTATACACCTCGGATGCTTTGGCTTATGATAATGCAGGCATGTGGACGAGGGAGGGGGGGCAGAGAGATAGAATTATTGACTCCCTCGGCCCGATAGCTTTTGACTGAGTCTATTAGCCATTTTTTCCACAAATGCTTTCCACCAGCTGTTAAAGATGTGTGAAGGGTGGTTGGGGAGGGTGGTGGGGGGGTGAGTGGGGGTTAAGCAAAATAAGGAGAGGGAAAGATGGGCAGATGAATTTGGATGGAGAGGGTGGACTTAACTGTTACCTGCAGTCTGCCAAGTGCTCCAGTATTCTTCATTCAGCAAAATGGGACTTTTATTATTAAACTCATTTATTAACAACAGTGTGTGGAGTGTAGGAAATACTATACATGTTTTTACTCATTTTATGTGAGTAGGTTACTGATCTAGCTAACAACCCAACCATTGTTATTGATAGTTACCCTCATCATTAGTATCAATTACTCCTAAACAGCACTGGTTGTAACATTTCCTCCCAAAAAATTTGGATTCATACTGTGAGGAACCAAGCAGGCAGGCACAAGGATTCACAAGTTTGTTAGGAAACCAAAAAGACAAACTAGACAAACTTAACAAAAGTACATTAAACAAATGTTCAGGTTCTTAAGAAAACAATACAGAAAACAACGAGTAACAAATTATACTATGCATTAAAGATCAACTCCCCTGGATGAAGCCACTGGTGGTGCCTTCCAATCACTGCAATCAGGGGGATTTAATGCAGCTGCACACACCGGCTCCTCTTTTCCTGCCTGGACCACACACCAAGAACTAAAAGGTAACTGAAAAGACAACAGAATAACTAAACAGAACAAATGCCTTAACATATTGACATTTACAAGTAACTAAAATGTGCATTTATGTATGTCCTGGGTGACTTCAAAAATGTGCATAAGCTAAATGAAACAGAAATGAGGTGGTCAAAAAAAGGTGTGTGGAACAGGCAGTGCAATGTAGGGATACGTATTTGTGTGGCCGCAGGCCGGCCATCACACATACTATAAACAGTATTGCACTGTGTATGATCTAACTACACTGTACTTGAGTGGACAGAGTTCAGTGTACTTCAAGCCTCATAGCTACCAGATGGCTGCCAACTGGTTAAACTCTTAGAAGGTTCTCAGGCTCAACTGGTCATTGTTCATGTGCCCTAACAATCAAGGGCCTTGACCAGTAAGCCTTGCTCCTTGTCTCTCTCTTGCTGCAGTTGAGCAAATTTAATTAAAAACTACATTCCAATGGCAGGCCTCTTTTGGAGCCCTTTCCTGTAAGTTTGGTGTTATGTTTCTTTACTATTTTGTGACTGAAGATGCCCAAACTTGGCATTAAGTCACAGGCCAACAGACATAAACTTAGGCAGCTCTCAGATCTCATCAAACAAAGGACACACGACTATATTGACATTGACATGGCTACAGCCTTAGGATTCATCCATCATGGATCCAGTAATTTTGTGGACCTCCTCATAATCCTCCTTACCTCCTGCTGCTTGGATGGAGGTTGAGTTAAGGGGCTGAGAGACACCACGGAAACACATTGATCCCTCTCTTCATCCTCATGTAAAGTTCACTAACCTCTATGCGCCATGGACAATAACATCCTGGTTCAGCCTGCTTGTGTCTCTCCCCTACCTGCCTAGTGGATGTTCGTTCTGCTGCTTCTGGCTCTGCTGCTCTGGACCCTGCTGTTCCCAGCACTGCTCCTCCTGGCCCTGCTGATCCTGGCCCTACTGTTCCCTGCCCTGCTGCTCTTGGCCATGCTGCGTCTGGCAACATCACTTCTGGCCCCACCTTTCTCCAGATTGCCCTTGCCTCCATGACAAGTCCTCCCGCTTTGTGGGTTCCTCACATTGTCCTCCTCACGTTGCCCTGGTGTCCAGGTACATCGATTCCTTTACTGCCCTCTTACTGTCAGATTATCCCCTTACCTGCCCTGATAGTCTAAATATGTCATGAGTTATTATTATATGGGCTCAAATGGCATCAAGCTGCTGCAAATGGAATGGATCAAAGTTGATTTCAAGAACCTTATCAATACTATCCTTGACTCAAAAAAATCATTGTCCAACAGCTACACATCTGGCTGACAGGCTGAAATCCTTTATATGGACGATTTCAAATCACTTTTCTGGATAGACCCCAACCTGTTTAGCCAAGCTGGAGTTCACCCAAATAAGTCCAGCTGTCATCTGTTAATCCTTAAATATGAGTTTAGTCTGCAGTTCTGTAAGTCGCCATGCCTGCCTTCTGCCTATTCCCTTGCTGCTGCTCTGATAATCTCTACAGTAGTTTAACTTCACAAGTCAATATATTAGCCTGTGCTTCTTACATATCAGTATCTGCATCAAGTCTTACATGTGGATTGTAAGATCTTTGTCGAAGATTTTATTGTTAGTCTTTTTTTTTTCTCTAACGGCCTCAATTTTATGTTCTTAACTTAATTGTGGCTTGGGTGAGATAGCCCTTTAATCGAGAAATATGTTCCTAATTTTATATTTATAAATATATCTATATCCTCAGAACTACCATAGGGTGGTGGATTGTTGTTATCCACAACAGCACTATCAAACATGTGTTTTTAATTTCTGTTGAATTCAAATCCTATGAATTGCTACCAGTCAATATTTTGGGGACTTTCCACTATTTTCAGTGTTTTCAAAACCTCCAACACCGAGTTACAATTTACTCAATATCCTGAACCTTTTCTCTGTTACAAACACAGAATATGATTTTCAAGGTTATGGTTCTCATAATATGATTCTCTGTTATGGCTCTCACAATATGTTTCTCACTATTAGGTGTGTATACTACTGCTGAGGCAGGTCATTACCCGGCACAGTGAAGGCTGTGCTTTTACAAATATGCAGATGACACACTGATCTGCCAGGCATTATTCCAAACAAGGTCCCTCCATCAATCCATTTAATTCCTACACAACATTGCAATCTCACTGCCAAATAATTTTATGGTCCTCATGTGTTTTAATGATGCTGTTTTTTTTTTGTTTGTTTGTTTTTGGCTCAAGGGTGAATGGATAATGTGTTATAGTCATTGTAGTGCTGTTTTCTTCATTGTAAATACCTCAAATTTTCATCACATTTTGATGTTTTGACCATCAGCCTTCTGTCCCCTCAGAAACATTTAGAGGACACATGCCTTTATCTCAATTATACAAGATTACCACAACTCACGTTTTTATTAGAACCTAGAAAAGAGAACGTATTACTCCTATATTAGCATCAGCGTATCAGCTGCCTGTGAGCTTTAGGATTGATTTTTAAGATTTTTTCTGATTACTTTAATGGCACACATGGGTCTGGGCCCTGCTAACATCTCTGATCTTTTAAGCCCCTATGAGCCAGTGTGCCGTCTGAGATTTTCAGACCAGGCCTTCCTTGCTGTTCAAAAGTCTTGTCTAAAAACTGATGGCGACTGCCTTTTCCCATATGGACTCCTAGGTTTTGGAGCAGCTTGCCCAAGGAGCTTAAGCAAACCCTCTCATTAGTCTCTTTTAAATCACCACTTAAAGCTCACTTTGTCAACTGGGCTTTTGGTTAATGTTTTATTTATATTCAGGTTATATATTTTATTAATTTATTGATGAGCCAAATTGTTTTATCTTTGTTTTTATCCTTCTTTACTTTTGATCATTTGCTCGCATATTCCTCTGTTGCTTTTCTTCATCCCCATAATGTTGCTTTATTTGTAAAGCAGCTTTATTAAACTGTTTTTAAGACTGTTTAAAGATAAAGATTGTTGTTATTATGAACTTCAGGTGCCCTATAGTACAATGATTCAGTCATTAAGATACAACCATAACAGAACAATATTTGGCAGCACAGGTTTTGCTCTCCTGGACGCTTCTGTTGCAGGCAGCATGCTGAAGATTCAGCGGGAAGTGCAATGAGTTGGCAGCTTAAAATAGGCCGCCTTGTTTGAAGTGTCAGATATGATTGGTGTTTGTTTAGATAAGCTGATGGTCAGCTGATGCGCTGTACAGGACCTACATGTCCTGCCTGAACTGAAGTTTCAAAGGATTGGATTTTTAAATATCAGAAAGTTTTTAGCATGCATCCAAGCATTAAAAAAGTAGAAGGTATAAGCCTCCCAATCTTACCATCTGGCTGAGCTGCCTGTTACAGTTAACAATTCTGCTATGATTAGCTGTTTTGGGACAGTTTCTCTCCTGGTCCAGGAGTTAACACTGTCTAAAAAAAAAATGCTGCTCAGGTGGCTGATTGGCAAAGAGGCATACTGTAAGGTGCAATTGTGACCTGAGACCTTGATCATATGTCAGCTGTCTTCCTGCTTTCCTGTCACTCCTTACTGCATTATCCAATAAAAAAAAGAATCCAATAACAATAATAAAAAAAACAGCTCAGTAATTAGCTCCAAAAGCATATTTTGTGCACACTTATGCAACTGATGTTTGCGATACGACTGTTGACAAGGAGTCAAACTAGGACCAGCATGGTCCTTTAAAAATAGAGACACTGAAAGGAAACCCCTAAATGACATTGGTATTACCCATTAAGGTTATTAAGGTTATTATTTGTTTTCATTCCTCGTACCAAATACTCACCTTTTTCTCCTTTTTTTTTTTTTTTGACTTGGCCTACAGTTCAGGGGGAGCTAGAGATCGATATGGTGCTCTCAACAAGAGGGCAGATAGTCCAGTAGTGGAGCAGCTTAACAGCTCCACAAAGACCTGGATGTTTGGGCTGCAAGGCAGGAGATCAATGGTGTAAAATAGGAGAGAATTAACAATGGTTCCAGAGCAAGGGGAGGACAGTCTGCTTTGACTCGGTGTGTGTAGAGACGACAGGCTTCACCCTGTCGCACAGATAATCACTCCTCTGGAGGGGGATAAGGCCAAACAAGAATGACTGACAAAGTAAAAGCACTTTATTCTCTTGGTAAAGGGATAATTGCCATCCCAAACCATGTGTTATTTTAACACTTCTTTATCACATTTCTACCGATCATTAGTTTGGCACTAATTTGCAACAGCACGTTATCACACATCTCCAATATGTTGTTTACTTTATATTTTCTGTTGATCCAAAAAGGGTTGATTTTCTTTTTCATAGCTTCAAGACTGTTTACCCCATCAGACATGAGCAAAACTGTTTTGTACAAGTTCTACTGTAACAAAGCAACACATACATGTAAAGTAAAGGGTATATACACATCCACAACACTTCTTTGGCAGATGCTGAACCAAAAATCAAGTTCGACTGATGGGTCGACAAACAATGGGAGACACCGTCTTAAACCTGTCAGCAATCATGTGATGCATCGCTTGAGTCAAATTACCTCTAACCAAATGACTCCTGCCCTGTTATTCTGGTAATTGGGCTCAGGTAATGATTCACATGGCTCCTGACAGGTTTAAGATGGTGTCTCTCATTGTTATTGGGGTCTGATGGAGGGCAGTCAGGCTCTAGTCTTTTCACTATTTGTTCAACAAAGAGATACAAGTAACTACGTGTGTCTTCTAAAGGTCACAGGTGATGATTAGAATTTAAATTTCATGTCAAGAAAAAATGCACCATTTAATGCTACTAAACCTCAGTCCACACTGTGTAATGGCCACATTGTTTTGGCCAGGTGGAATTATCTGAGTTTCAGTCCTTGTTCTTACACTTTGTAAGCGTAATTGTGATAGAGGAGATATGTTTTTTAAATTGTATATTTGATGGCTCTGCATAACTTTAGAAAGCTCCTGTCTCTCCTCCAGCCTGCTCATCTCTGTTTCTACCTTTTTATTCTTCCATCTTTTCTGTTCAGTTCCTTCATTAGATTAACATTGATGTTCATTAACACCTGATCTACCCTGTGTGCCTGTGCATTGGGCTTGGCACTGCGCCTCCATAGGAAATCAATGGTGTTTTCATTCATCCAGAGTCGGGGGGCCCGGGTCACTTTCCTTCTACAACCAGTAGCTGCACTTGTGATTAACAGCTAGTAAAGGCAGGGACACAGTGATTCTTAGGTAAGAGCTGTGACTGCGGGCATCTAGACTCCAATCACATCAGTGCAATGATGAGTGAAACTGACATATGATGGAGCAACACATCTGAGCAAAAGGAAGGCAGAAATTTCAGGAGATGAAGAAAGAGTGGTATGAGAGAATATGAGAGGAAGAGAGAGAAGGAGAGAGGAAGAGAGAGACAGAGGCAGAATACATAGGATATGGCAAATCATGCCTATCATTTCCCCAAATCCCCAGTGGTTGCCCTTGAAAGTGACAAATTGCCAGGTTAATTACATCAGGGTCATGGCCATTTGGTGGGAATGAGACACTTTATTTGGAGGGAAAATCCATAAGTGGAGTTCATTCCCTATCTGCGCTGTCCTGGGCTGGATCTAATGAGGAATGGTCATGGTCCTCTGGGAGGCATCCTCAACCAACCCAAGCAGACGTGTACAGTAGATACAGTATATGACAGTGATTAAAAGCAGGCAAGCCTGGAAATCAAGTGGATTTTCCTCAATTCAGGGCCACCACAACAATATTTCCCAGTCAGCTGCATGACATAGAAGATGTATTTTCTCTCAAACTACCTACCCTTGGGATCAATTCCACTTCATTTTCTGTCTGATAGATGAGGCAGGGGACAGCTCCATTGGAGACCTATTGAATTCCTGGAACAGCATCCATCCCTAAATCTGGCCACCTGTGTACCCCCTAGCTTCTTCAATCCACCATCTTTAGTACTGCAAAGCATTTTCAAACACCTCTTAGACAATTGCTGAAGGCAGGCCATACAAATAATATGAATTTACTGAATAAAGGACAAATTCGCTATTTTGGAACTTAGGCCCTATTTACAGATTGTCTGGAATCATCCTTGGACGTAGAGACCACCATTTCCCTGGTCACTTCAGTATTGATCCTCATATATATACAGTATACTGCAGGCTCCAGCTTGGCTATAATAGTGGTCAGTTGGGCAAAGGTAAATGGCTTTGAAAAACAAAGATGACAGGACTTTTCCGGAGTGTGAAGCTCGGTCTATACTCTTGCTAATCTCAGAATCTTCCCCTGAAAAAGGTATCGCAAACTGAGCATTCTGAGACTCGTTTTCATTGTTTCCGTGTCGGACTCTGCTGGCTGGGCAGACGTCTAGCCACAGTTTCAAATGTAGTGGCTGGTTTGAAACAAAATCATTCTGTTCCAAACGGAGAATTTCTGTTGATTTAATGGTCGATTTGTGAACCCTTTTTTGCAGGAGAGCCCTCTTAGATCAATAAGAGTATACACCAAGCTTCACATTTCAGAAAAGCAATGGTATCTTGGTTTTTCAAAGCCATTTACGATTGCCCGATTGACTTCTATTGTAGCTGAGTGGGAGCTTGCAGCACATTGGTATCAGGATCAATACTGATGCGACCAGTGAAATGATGGTCTCTATGTCTAAGGATGATGCCAAACAATCTGTAAATAGGGTCTAGGTTCCAAAATAGTGAACTTGTTCTTTAATAAGTGCATGCTAGATGGAGTGGGGTCCCTGCTTAGCCATACAGGAGACAAGTATTTGGGACTTGTCAGGCTGCTGTTGGAGTGTGTGTTGGCATAGTTTCAGTGGTAACTATGAGCAGAGATTTTTCTGGGCAGAGGCAAACGAGTGGTAGTCTGTGTATCTGAACCAAAGCCAGTTCCACCCTCTCTGCCACTCTGAGATTAGGGGAGAAGAGGAAGCCTTTATACTACTGATTCTCCCTGCGGCATGATTGCGGAGAGTCAGGGAGCAAATGCAGGCAGGCTGTAGGGCTGGACGGCTGGTTGCCTGGCTGGCTGGCTGGCTGGCTGGATGAAGAAGGTAAGGGAGTTAAGGAGGTAACATGGGAAACAATGCAAAGGAAAGGAGAGTGAGCTGTCTTTTTGTCTCTAACTGTAAAAAGAGTGGAGTGGGAGAGTAGGGGCGTCCCCCAGGACTCTGATAATAGGTTGTGGAGAGCTGACAGAACTCACTCACTCAGTCACTCGCTCCTTCTCTCCCTGCTCTCTGTTCTCTCTTTTCCTTCCCTCCTTTTCTCCGTCTCTCTTCCGCTGGCTCAGTTTCTATGGGAGCAGCCAGCCAGAGAAGCCTTGAAGTCGGAGGGGAATGTGGAAGTAAAGCCAGGTGTGCAGGAGAACATGATGGGCCCTGAGGTTGGGCTCAGAGGTGAGGGACAGACACTGGAGTTTGTGACAAAAGGATGAGCTTCACTGCTAATGACTCCCACAGGGGAGGCCAGCTGCTCAGCTCGCTAAGGCTTACGCATGCACTGTTACACCGTGTAGGATAGCGCATGCACACATGCTCATGTACACACAAACTTTCTGAGACTTGGACATCAACAGGCACAGTCATGCACACACACACATGCTTACAGATTAGTGTATTCCTCTAATTCCTCCTTCTCTTCTGCCCTCTTTTCCCCTCTCTCTCTCTCTCCCTCTCTCTCCCTAGTTTGCAAAATGCCTCTCAAAATTTCTGGAAATCCTCTCTGTGAATTTGCGCTGTCCTCAATTTGCACTCAGGCGCCATGAGAGTTGATGCAGTGTGGCTTATGAATTCAGATGCTATATCCCATCAAGTCAGTCAGTGGGTTTTTATCCTCAGTTATAAAAGAGATGTTTTGGCACAATAAAGCATAAGCATAATCAATAATACATTGGACAGACATCTATGTGATAGCTACAGATCTCTAACCAATCCCCTGGAAAGTAGCAAGACTAAAAGCAGAGCTTTATGGCAATGCATGTGAGCCCTCTAGTGTTACAACATTTACTGTCATGTACTTGGATGGGGCGGGGGGCTAGGGGGAGGGGGCAGCAGCAGTAAGTAACTGTTGGATCTATTAGCTGCATGAAATGTTGCTGTGCCTTGCTCATGATTCACTCTGCCTTTGGATGTTGCTCAGTGTAGCACAAACCTTTTTAGCTTTCCTAATTAACTACATTCTCCAATGAGTGGTTGATCATGAAGGGATCAGTTCACTGCATGGGAAACACAGTTTGCATAGTGGAATTTACAACATCTAAGTTGAAATGTAATTTGCCTGAATAGAAGCCCCTCGTCAGCCCCATGTTTACTGGGGCATATTTCCCTCCCTTCATATAGCACTTGAAAAGGACATTTAAAATGGCATGAAGTCCATGACACCCAATATACAAATTACCATTCAGGTGACATTTGGCTAGAGATTTGTGTGAAAGAGAATTTCCATTGCTTTAGGAGAAATAAAAAAAATTAAAAAATAAAAAACCCTTGAACGCCTGGACTCCATCCGGTGAATAATGTGATATTTAGTAGATATGACATTTTAAAAGAGGCTTTAAAATCCAAGCATTGATCAAATGCGGGGTGACAAGCATCATATCATAGTTAATAGCTTTCTGGCTGAGACTTTCCAAAGGTTCAGTATAGACTGCGGGTATGTCATTGCAGTGCAGTATATTTCTGTGCATGTGTATGTGTGTGTATATGATTCTTTTAAGCATTCGTTGCTGTGCTTGTTGTACATGAGATTAACATTTCAGTGGAACTGACCCTTAATATTGGAGACAAACAGAGCCAGGAATGGGGAAGTTATAGTGGAATGCCAAGATTAATGAATAATAACAATGATAACAGTTTACTAGGTCTACCACCAACAAGCTGGTAATTCAGCTGAATGCTGTCATTTGGAGGAGGAAAGCTCCTCTCTTAGGAAGGTTCTACTGTACTGTCATTTACGGTGACATTTTTCTCAATAAATTCAGCTAACACATTTTATACAGTTACCAGCCACGTGCATTTCACATGCATATACTATGTTCACTCTCCCTCATTTACTCTAAGATGATTCAGTGGACCTTATTCTTCTTTGGAGGCTATGCAGGTATTCTGGACACTGAGCGACAATGCCGCTACCGGTTTATCTCAAAGGACATCTTGACAAACGATTTTGTGTCAGGCACCCCTTGTCTGAGACAGCCTTTTGTTACAAGTGGTGCTTGTTATACAGGGATGAGTAAATTCTTGCCAGGTAGAGAAAGAAACGGAAGAAAAATGGAGGACTAAACAGAAGAAAACAGAAGACTAAAATGTCTATTTGTACCACCTCTGTGTGCCTGCACATCATATGTGATGCATTTTCCTCTAATATTCATTAAAAGGCCCTGTGTGTGAAATATGCCACAACCACTGTTGAAACACTGGTGCTCCATCACTTGCTGTACATACATACTGCAGAGCTTAATCAGAAAAATCAGCCTTTTTTTCTTTTCTTTTCTTTTCTTTTCTTTTTTTCTTTTAACCTTGGCATTTCTTGTCTTAGCTTTTGGCTGGTAGAATGTGACAGATAAATACACTATAAATACACCATGTACATGTGATTGCAGGCATAGCCATGTGCCTTGCCATCTGCAGAGATTTTCTGATGATTCTGACCTTGTAGGCTATATATAGAATGAAAGTAATATATAGATGAAGTAGAAACTTTTGGAAACTTGTGCAAGGATAACTAACTAACTAACTGGTCATTGATTTTGGAAAGAACGATAAGACCTCTTCAGTCATAATTAAATGTCACCAGGTTGAAATAGTTCCTTTGTGTTTTAGCCAGTGGTGGATAAAATACACAACCCCATTACTTGAGTGGAAGTATAGACACTCCTTGTGAAATATTACTCCACTACCACTGAAGGTTGCTCAATCAATTTTTTTTAACAAAAGTTGAAGTACTTGCTTTTAAAAATACTTAAGTATTCAAAAGGACAGGTTTTTTTTTTTTTTTTTTTTTTTTTTAATCAAGGTATTGCTATATTGTTTTCACAGTGCATTTACAGAACCTCGTAACTCTCTGAAACCACATCATGACTGCACTGACTTGCTTATAGAAGCACTTTGCTACATAAATGTACTTAACACAGCCGGGTTATTCATTTGTACTGTGCTAACTAAATGGAAAAGATGCATTTTGCTTTGAAAATGAATGTCTTGCCTGTGCTTGTCTTACAGAGCTAGATTTCTGCTTTTACATCAAACCTAACTGAGAGCAGGTACTGTGATTGTTTTTTTCCTTTTGTGAGGAATACAGCATGTGGCCAATCACATTTAGAAAAAAAGAATGAACAGCTGATTTGAAAGCTATGTTTGAAAGTAATAGGGAACAACAACCTTCATAGAAATGTAGTGGAGTCAAAAGGACAATAACAATTTGTCTTTGAAATGTAAAAGTCAGCAACAGTAAAAGTCAGAAGTTTCCTACTCGAAAAATATGCTCAAGTACAGTACTCAAGTAAATATACTGTGTTAATGTCTGGCACTACAAATACTTGGCAAGGACCTACATGTTGATAAGGATCTCAACTGGAAAGACAAAACGAGTGCCTAAGTTTAAAAAAAAAAAAAAAGACTTTCTGTGATCAAAAGGAAACACCTGAATGTGTTTTATCAAAGCATCTTGGCCAGTTTTAGCCACACTTCTTTTTTATGCTGTAGTTATGCTAGAAAAGCAGGTTCTATAATTGGCATGTCACCCAGCTCCCTGGAAACAGTAATGGAGGTTAGAACCAGGAGGCAAGTTCAAACCATCCCTCAATATGATGGCTATCTTTTGTGTGGGATATTAAATAGTCTGAGCAGTTCCTTCAGCGGCCGCTTAACAATGCCAAGATGCCCCGCAGAGCATTTCAGGAAGTCATTTGTGCTGTCAGTTGGAAAGGTTGACAATGATTTTTAACATTTTAGTGATGTTGTATTGCTGGTTTTGGGTTTGGATGCAGGACACCAACCCAGTTCCCAGTGGTGGAGATTCATAAAGTGCATCTATTCTAATCTGATCTCTTCTACTTCTTTTGGTAGTACCTATAGCAGTTCATACCAAATGTTTAAGGTGCATTTTATCCTGTCTATTTAGGTTCCTTATGTCGAAACTAGTATATAGTGGAAGGAGGGAATCAGTTGGCCCTGGCGTCTATCCTGTTGACTTGCAAAGGTTTTAATAAGGAATCCAAAATATGTAAAGATACAAACTTGCATGAAACTGTCCAAAAATTAATGTCTGGCCTGCAGATGTCTAAAATCATGTGTATGTATGTGTGTGTGTGTGTGTGTGTGTGTGTGTGTGTGTGTGTGTGTGTGTATGTATATGTATAAAAGTGCTGTAATTATCTGGAGAAAATCATTCCTGAGTTGAACAGTTGCCTATAGATGCAACTGAACTTACCAAAGTCTGCCTATTAATCATTATGACTCATACTGCAACTGTGTGTGTGTGTGCGCACGCACGCCTGTTCATGACACATACCTGTGTGCAGCAGTGCAGCATCGTGTGTGTTTGCATATGCATGAAGGTGTGAGTTACATTATGTCCTGTGTGGTCTCTCAGCAGCCTGTATAGATGTGTAAAAAAAAAAAAAAAAAACAGGAAGTAATTGATGGGTTGGACATAAGGTCAGAACACAAGGGCATGATGGGATTGCACTGGAAAAAGGCCATTCACCTTAAATCGTCTGAGCTGCTGACGTGCATATCAGTCATTCTGAGTGAACAGTATAATGAGCATGCTTGATGGATTTTGTTCCCCTGCCTCACAAGAACATGGACAATATATTATTTTAATTATTTGTTTGTTTGGTTTTTCAGAAACAGTTTGAGCATTTGCCAGAATAAATCAAAATTTCATTCAAAGATATCAGAAAACACTAATTTCCATTATCATATGAATTATTCTATGTGTAACCTAGTGGATCAAATGAAAGATCAAATTATACTCAATACCCTTTAGAAAAAAAAAAAAAAAAAAAAAAACATATATAAGAAACATGAAAAACATGATGATGCTGATCATTTGCATGTGGCACTCAAAAGCATAGTTAAAATTTCAGATGTATTCCCCATATTGTCTTAGGTTTCATGCAAAAAGGCACTCTCAGTTCAACCAAAATGGAAATCAGTAACCTTGACATAAAATATTTGGACATCAGCATGAATAATCACATTAATGATGTATCGCTAGCCTGCTGTAGGTATTGCACAACTGCTCAGTTAATTGAAGGGATTCAAATTGATGGGACTCAACAACATCTACAACCTTGACACCTGACTAATGAACTGCTCGCGTTCTGCCAGTTATCATTCATCTTCCACACGCAACCATATAAGTCTACCAAAATTGTAAGATAAGTATGTTTTGGACTCATCTTGCTCATCCACTGAATTGCTTTGATGATTTCGATGCTGCCTTGCCTTCTTTATTGGCCCTAAGTGACCGTGGCGCTAGTTGTATTACACATTTAGCCATACTAATCTGGTTGTTAGGGTTGACCATCTGAGGAGCTGGCAAAGTGACCACAGCTAGTGGTACTGCCAAATTCTCTTCTCTGGCTTGCAAATAAAAAGAATGTTTTTTTTTGTTTGTTTTTTTTGGGTAGGGGGAAGGGGTAGTGGGTGGATGGGGAGGGATTTCTGCTTTATTAGACGGATACAGTGGAGAGAGACAGGAAAGACAGGGCAGAGAGAGGGGAGGACATGCTGCAGAGGGTCTGGGCCAGGTTTGAACCCAGGCCACTGTGGCTTCGCCTTAGGGGGGGCTTTCACGTCAGGGACTCGGGCCTGGATCTGAGTACACTGAGTACCCAAAGTCCAGCTCATTTAATTAGTGTGGATGCTGTGTACCATACCCTGACATGGATCAGCGTACCGTGCCTTTGTCCGCTTGGAAAAGGTGGCCATGACTATGGTCCATTGTGCTTGTATCGCGTGTGAACACCACTGTACCAAAAACGTGGAGGTGGACCGCTCGTTCTCTTCATTCAATCTCAAGCTTGCTCGACCACCATGCGCTTTCTGTCTCTCTCTCTCTCTCTCACTCTCTCTCTGTGTAGATATGGAGTGTGTACAACATTACTAATGTGAAGGCTGACCAGAGGGGGAGTGTAGGGGGGGCAGGCAAACGTACTTATTGTGAAAGCCCCCTTAGCATTACACGGGACACGCTCTGCACCGTGTGCCCATAAAAAGAATGTTTATCTGTATCCTTTGTGAAAACCTAATAAGAGACAAAGGGGGAAACGGATGAAGGCAGAGTACAGGAGGGACGGTTGGATGAATGGCTGCAAGGAGGAATCGTAATGGCGCAATCAACAGGCACACAGATCCTGGAGCTGTCTTTTGACTCCCTGGATTTTCAAAGGAGCACCTCCCCCAACTCATCACCCTTCATCCAAACATCCAGTCTTTCATGTGGACTTCTAAAAATCAGGGAGCTTGAGTTTGACTCTCTCAGCACAGTTTGCCCGACCGGCCAGCGTGCCGCGTGCTGTCCCAGGGCTACTGTGGGCTTACGCTGCCCACATCCCTCTCCATCGAGACCAGCTCCTCTGTGCTTCTTCAGACTAACGCTGGCAGCAGGACTGAGCGCTCTGTAGATGTGGAGAGAGACATAACAGGCAACAATTCCCCAACTCCCACTACAAAAGTCATTCTAAGATTAATGAGTGTTGCAACATTGCTGGCTGCTTGCTGGGCCATCTACAAGTTGGACCAGTGGACATGAGATAACTGCAAGGAATGCAGGGGGATTTGTTTTTGAAGTTTTTGGAATGGATTTTTTTTTAATCAACTCGTAAGAAAAAAAAAAATCTGTTTTGTTACTAATACAGTATGTACAGTATAAATAAGCCATTGTTGAAAGGATAACTATTCTGCTAATTTCTATTAAACATGAAACCCATGCTTGCTTTGTCCTACAGCAGACTATTTAAAAAGCAGCTTCTGCCCATCACCAGAAACTCAGCATGAGGTTTATAGGGAAAAGTAATAATGAGGAGATGGAGATAGCTAGAATACAGGACGTTAACAGATCAAGGTGGCTGGAATATTTCTTTTCCCAATGACAGCCTTGTTGCCAGGGAATTACTTTTTTCATCCGTATGCTTCTCATGAAAGCTGCCTCATTAGGCACCTAGGCATAAGAAACACATTTAATTTTGTCAGGAAGTCACCCGGACAGACAAATCCCTGGCAGGAAATGAAATAAATAAGGAAGTTAAGTGGCAGAAGTGCCTGGCCGAGGTGACATTTACTGTGATTACCGTTTGTGTAAGTGGTGAATGCATTTCTGTCAGCCTCTTGCTGACTGTCTTCATCTCTATTTCCCTGCCTCCTCTGGGTTCCCTCGTGCTCACCTTTCCCTGCTTAATGTAGATGGAGGTGACCTTTAGCTTCCCTGAATCAAATACAATAATAGAATAAAGTGAAAGAAATCCACTGAAGAGCACAGGTGCGGCGTAAAACAGCACAACTGATGGGGAGACTCGGAGGGGTGCTAAGGTGCCACCGCATGGAAGGAAGGTAAAAAGAGACACATTTTTCTGTTAGTATAGCAAAATTTCTATGATGTGAATATCAATATAAACCCATACCCCCAGAATTTTTCATGTTGACATAAATAATCTGAATTTGTGTGTCTGCCTATCAACTTGAGTGCATACTTCCAGGATACTTTTGTAGAGTGCATGTACATTTGTAGCATGCCGCTACCATTGCCTCTCCTCTCCAAAATATATCCAGAGTTCCCCTCCATCGAGGGCATAATGGTGCGATCCATCGGCTGATAATGGTGTGATCCACAGGTCGTCCAGCCCGGCATCAGAGCAGAACAGCCTCTCTCATGGCCCATTGCAGTCTGCTTAATGACCACACTGATGACCCAAACTCTGTGGCAGGCTGTCCTCTCACCGCCCGTTTAAACCAACGTTTTACTTCCATCACCAAGGTTCAATTCCCTCGTCAGCGCGCACAAAATGGCAGATTTGGATTCTCTGCCTTTGTCATCCATTGAAACCCTGTCATAAGTGAAACGCTACAAGTGAAATTGCAAACACACCAATTTAACATTTGAGGAATGACTGCTATGATGAGTGCACATCATCATTTTTCACCAACATTTTTTTCTCCTCTCAGCAGCATGGATAGAAAGGGAGTTAAGGTTTCATAATTATTGATAGCCTTGCCTTGGAAAAATCGCTATTAACAGAAAATTTGGAATTTTTACGTTCCCCTAGATGCTGCAATTGGCTTGGAAGTGGTTGAGAGATGAGACATCTGGCAAAGCAAGTCACACACACACACACACACACAAGAAATGTATACATCCACTCACCCACCCACACATCTGGTCATCTTTCACTGCCTGGTTTTGATGCTATACTGTGGCAGGTATAGGGCTTTGACTCCCACGGAGATCAATGCCATTCTGCCCAGTGTGTGTGTGTGTGTGTGTGTGGGCAGTTGTCTCTTGCAGCTGCTATGGCAGCCTGTGTGAGCCTGATTGGGGATGGGTCTCGACCAGAACGGACAGAGTCAGGAGCCAGTGAACAGATTGCAGCAACACTGATCTCTCTTCTGACAAAGCTGGCCACACATCGTCAATGCAGCAGCTAAAGAATTACACTTTTGCGTGAAAGTTTCTATGTGAGCACATGTACATAACCTGATTTCATGTTGATGCATGCACGTTATAATGCAGACATACAGGGAAATGCACACACAGACACCCCCACCCACACACAGCCAGACGTGGTAACCCTCAACGATACTAGTCATTAGTGGAATGTTTCTTTTTGCTCCAGTCCTGTTTCTCTGCAGGCAATCACAAGTCAGACTTGTTGAGAACAGTATGATGTCCACTAATTATACCTAGCCTCTGGGTCTAGCTAGAGCACAAAGGACTCTGACGCCTTTTTCTGAGACGCCAGGGCCACCATGGGATTTTTCTTGCTCCTAATCATTGCATTTCAGCTCAAAATTCTTCATCAATAGTCATTCCGTAAATGAGGCGTACACACTCACATTTGCTCACAGTTTAATTTGAATTACTTTAACTAATGCCCTAATACAAATGATCTTTTTTGGTTATTGACTGAGAAGTATGTGCTCTCGTGAGATGATCAAAAGCTGTAGCAGAAATGCTGCTGTAGCAGCAACCCTGTAATCATTTTGGTGGTCTGAAAGGACTCTCCTTATCCAGACTGAGAAATGAGTGGAGGATGCAGTGTTGTTTGGGAGGGGGTTAAGGGACCCTCAAATATCATTTCCCCTCCGCCTTGGCCATTGCCCATTTCTCCCACTCTGTAGCCCCCTCCTGTTTCTCTTTCTCACTCTCTTTCTCTCCCTCTCCCTCACTCCCGGGCTGTTATGACATGCAGCGAAGTCGTACGGTGACTGGAAATGACTGATGATCTCTCTGATTGAGTAATACAATTAGAGCCATGGGGTACTGGAGAGGGTTGAGAGAGGGAGAGGGAGAGAGAGAAATAGATCAGCCAGAGGTATGGGAGTGAATCTGGGTAGGCCTATCTTAATTTAGTGGGCCATAATTAAAAATCTGTTTGCCAGTTTCTCCTCTCCCTGCTCTTCAGTCCCGCCTCCCCTTGACAATTAAAGATTTAATCACCATCTGCAAAAAGGGGCAGGGAAACTGTGTCTGACCCAAAAACTCAAAATGCAAGAAGATACCGTTGAGGGATAGCAATCAGAATACTTGGACACTGTTTATCTGCTGTTCATTTTTTTTTTTTTTTTTTTTTAAGCAAAATATGAATTTGTTTACTGACATAATTAGTAGCATTAATGAAGCATTGGACACTTGTGACAGTATTTTCTTTTTGTATTTGATTACAGTTACTTGCCAAAACAGAAAACATCAGAGCTTTTAGTGATCTTGCCTTTTTGGCACATACCAGCATATAAACATCATGGTGTGAAAATTAGGAAATCACAGCACAGAACTTGGGCTCATTAACATATGTGTTTCAGAGTGAATAATAAATTGACAAGTTTTAGCGGCCTAACATGAATCTAAATATAATTCTGCACAAGCACATTTTGTTATCCAACAAAACAGTCTGTGCACATGCAGGCTCAGACAACTAGAATACCAAATGCACCTCTGTATTGTACGCCGGGAACATCATGTTCCACATCCAGCACCAATTTTTCCCTCTGAATTTGCCCAGAGAGACTGACAGCAAACCTTGAAAAGTAATACTACACAACCACAGCGCTTCAAACTGTTACATTTACATTTCTGACTGACAGCGTTGTCATGTGTACAGTAATACCACCTTGAGAATTTTTATTGTGATTTTATCAACATGACCATTCATGTAAAGTAGGTACAGTACTTTCAAGTGTTATTCAGGCTTGTTTTCCTGATTTTTTTTTTTTTTTTTTTCTACTGGCAATTGTAAACAGGCATCGTGTCTCAGGGATAAACTAAAACAAACTGAAGTATCTTGGTATATATGGAAGGAGTTATAGTGTAGACTAGGAGGATAAAAAAGTTATTTAGTATTATCCCTAATGGCAGTCACTGTTGGTGCTGTGCTGCTTAAGAACTCTTGTTGAACACAAATCCTGAAAATCGAAGATATACTAAAGTGAACTGCTTTGCAGTCACTGGACATTGCTCTGATTTAGAGATTGGAAGGACTTTTGCATCGGTGAGTATTAGTGGAAGGTATTTGTGATGCATCTGCAATATCTGTTTTGGTTTGTGATGCAGTGCTTGAAGAATTATCTTACAGTCTATCTCGATCACCACTGATTTTTCCTTTTCCTTTTTTTGGTTTCACCTTAATTGAACAAAGATCAATTAAGGGGAAAAATACTTAGATTACATGTTACTCGTGATCTTTTCTTCTTCTTCTTCACATTATTATATTATCATTATTGCTATTGTTATTAGCATTATTATTATTTTTTATTATTATTATTTGTTGTGGTAGTAGTAGTGGTAGTAGAAGTAGGATTGTGTGTGTGTGTGTGTGTGTGTGTGTGTGTTTGTGTGTTAGCACTGTGATGAACTGGCCTTCTGTCCAGGGTGCTTCGCTGCCCTCGACCCAATGCGCCCTTGCCCCCCTGTGACTGAATAGCAAATAGTGGGAATGGAAAATAAATAGATGGATTATTGATATATTTATGAAAACAGTAGTCCAACAAATGGGGGGGGGGGGGGAAACATGAAATGTGAACTAACTCGAACAAAAAATGAACAAGTAAATAAACTAGAAATCACTCAAAGCACATACCTCTGCCAACACTGTGCAGTTGTCAAGATATTCTACATGATGGACATTCACCAAAACTTGATCACTCCCACTGCCATGCCTTGCTTTGGCCAATCGGTGTGAAAGGTTAATCAGTTCTTCCTTGCCCCATGACCAACTTTTCCAACAAGCTCCATGCAATTCCATTCATAACTTTTTTTGAGATATCCTGATAACAAACAAACAAGCAGACAAACAGAATGGGGTGATAACCCATGTCCAACCTCAGTTGGTGGAGGTGTGTGTTTATGTCCATGTTCAAGTGAGGGGCTTCATTTTGGGATGACATCAACAATTAGTACATCAATACCAAAATTGCACGGAATTGACCAACCCGCTGTGAGCATGAATGTCAAGACTCCCGGTGATTGCTGCCATCTAGTTAAAATTCATAAAGATTTGACACATCATTTTTTGCATCGCTTTTGAAATTGCACACTTACGGATGCTGCTTCAATATTTGAGCTGTATCGTGTCTATCTTCATCTCTCTATAGCATGAGGTGGTCCACATTTGCTGCAAAGTAAACATCTTTTCAATTCTTTAGAACAGTCAGACACTAGTTAAGACTGGCTCATCATGCTGTTATATAAATTGTCCACATACATCCCTCAGCAGGTGAATGTAATGGTCAATAGAATGTCATTAATACAGGAATTAACCAGAATCAGGTGGTTAAAATGGGAAAACAGACTAAATCACTGAGTAACTTCAATATTTGCCCAGACCTTACATTTTTGTACCGTATGTCCAGAACAAACTAAATCCCCCTGTAAAAGCCGACTTTATCTCACATTTACCACAGGCTGTAATTAAGTCACAAAGTAGAACTGTCTGGAGTTATCTATGGGGAGAAGGTGGGCAGGGAAACTTTGAGACGGTGACAGATCATGAATTACAACTCAGTCTATTTCCTCTCCAACTCTTATCAGGTTCAGAGACCTGCTCTAAAGGGGAGCTTTAGATTCGTGTATCAGGCCAGTGCTTAATGGAATTGATGGCTCTGTATCAACTTTGGCCCAACGGATCGGGCGGATTGGCGCAGGTTGGATTCAGAGGAACTGTGCCAAAAACCTGAAAGTCTTCTCTGCCACCTTGACTCGCTACAGATATTGGTTTTGGAGTTGAGTAGCTAAATTACATGGTTCATGACTGTCAGACAGCAGGACTTATTGGAGCATTACCATTTTGTTTGCAATACATTGTGGTATTTTATGAGATAAATGCAGCCATAAATGTTGCTTTTTTTTTTTTTTTTCGGTCACTGGTCACAAGGGCCTGAGAGGAAAAAGGGAAACAGATGATGAAGAATCGAGATTATTATGAAAGCAAAAATCAGTGGTAGAAAATAAAATGAGCAAGAGAGAGAGACCAAAAATAGAGAACACGGGTTCAAAGGGGTGTTCTTAGGCCATGGTGACTTTCTGACTTGTTTTCTCTCGGCGCAAACTAACAAGGTGACGTTGCTTTTAGCCTGGTGCCCGGAGCAGGAGGGGGCTGGACTGGGCAGGGAAAGGCAAATTATATTCCCTCTGATACCTAGCATAAAACTCTCATAAATCTTTGATTTTGTTTACTGTGCAACGTGGTATGAAAAAGCCTCATCACACTCTGAGTCAGCTTGGCTTTTCTTACTGTGTTGGGAGCCTTAGGATAGGCTTTCAGGAGCACACTACAGATATGAGGAATAAGCATCACGGAAGAAATACAATGAAGAGTGGTTAGGAGACAGCTTTTTGCTTCGGGAAATGCTTTTTCTAAGTGTGTCAAGGACAGTATGAGTCTGGCAGGAAAGCGATTCGATTCTTTGGCACAACTGGTGATGCTGATGAAGTTCATTTTTCGCCCCAGCAGAACATCCAGCTTCAGGTTGCCAGGTGTTTCCAGGTAGTTATGTTGTTGCTCTTCTTTTCTTTATACAGTTACACTAAGGGTTTAAAGGAATACTCCAGTGTTTTGGGGCAAATAGCCTTTTTTCCAACTTACGCAGATTGAAGTAAGATGTTAAATATCATTTTCACGTCTGTAAGTCCAGTGGTTTGGTTCCTATGGGTAGCATTTTGTGTTAGCTTAGCATAAAGGCTTTAGGTCTTTGAGAGTCATTAGCCTAGCTCTGTCAAAGTGAAAAAATAAGCCTTACAGCAGTTCCACAGCTGTCTTATTTACATAATGAATTGTGTATTTGAAATACAGATGAAATACACAAGTTAGATTGTAGAACTGTAAGCACTAAACATATGTATCCTTCTGCCTATCGCAGTGATCAGTGCTGAAGGTATAGGTAAGTCCGGCACAAATTAGCCTCCTAAAACAACTCTTCTTTTTTTTTTCTTTTTTTCTTTTTTTCTTGTTTCTTTTTTTTTTTTTTTTTTGGTTTTTAATTTCAAGACGTGTATTTCAAATACACATGATTGATCCTTAAATGATTGGTACTCTTGTCAGTGTAAGTGGGCAAATGATGAATTCTGCTTGACTAAGATAAAAGGCTTTTGCTGAGAGGAATCAATCTATCGCCAACTGACTGTCACCGAATGTGAGTCACAAACTTTATGTTGAGTCCAAGGATACCAAATAGTGAGACCAGAGAGAGAGCAAGCACAGAACTGGCAACCTGATCTCACAGAAATCCGTGAAATGAGCACGACCTCTTAACAACGCATTGCGTGCTCCTGGCACATAACCTGTTATAATTATGTGTGGCCACCACAGAAACAGCGTCCACTGAAAGTCAATTAGGATCCGTGTCGTATGGCCACCACGCAAACGCTGTCCACTGAAAGTCAATTTCACGTGGGTGGTAGTTCATAGATCCCGGAAGTGCAAATTTAATCAAAATAAAATAATAAAATAAAAAATAAAAAATCGCCAGTTTTCTAGACTAGGCCTACCATATTGACCCGCATAAAAGACGACCCTGATTTTAAGATGACCCCTCTTTTTCAAGACCATTTTTTGGAAAATAGGCTAGCCTACTTTTTATATGGACAAAATCTTGTTTGGATAAAAAAAGCCACCGGCCTGCATCAGGCGGGTCGGCCGCGGCACCGGCTGGTACCGCGCCCACCCGGTCAGGTCTGCCGGATCTGACAGGTGAGCGGTCAGTGCCGCGGTCGGCCCGCCTGGTGCCATGGCCGGTAGGAGTAGTAGGCTATCTAACATGGAAGGGCGCAAGCCAGTAATTTCGCCTAGGGCGGCACATAGGCAGAACCGCCACTGTATAGTTTATAATGTCATCATTTTCATATTTTTCTAGTCCACAAAAATCACATTTTAAGCCATTTTGAAATCAATGAACGAAATTTTATTTTAATCTGAAAAACACCGGCGTTACCAAGGCAACGCGCTTCATGCTACCTGGTGACTCCCGGCTTCTCGGCTTCAAAGACGTCACGCCGTGGGTGGTGGTTCATAGATCCCGGAAGTGCAAATTTAATCGGTATTCTGAAAAAAAGGTCTGATTATTAGCCATAACGTTGTAACCACCCAAGGCAGACTTACCACGAGCTATGAGGATGTGTAACGATGGCATGTGTCCACAAGTCCCGTATAATATCAACTTTATTTTAAGAAAACGCGTTTTATTTGCGATATCATATCACGGAGAAGCACTACATTACCCATAATCCTAGTGTTTATCAGCGACGTGTCTGAATTGACAGCTTTCATCAATAAAGTCAATAAAATCTAATAAAGTGCATGAAAGTTGATAATGTGCTGATATGTTACGCCATTGAACACAACCCTTTCAGTCAGCGAAACAGAGCGGGTGGACAAACCGTGGAAACACGTCAAAAATAGCACTAACGATTTATATAGTCTATAGGCCTATATATATATATTTTTTTTTCATAACACATCTTTACTCGTGGTATAAACATAGGCTACATGTTAAGGTTATGCTTTTGCTGTTGAAAAACTACCGTATGTATGGTTTTTAAACCTAAATTCACAATGTTTATCCTAACCCGGAAGAGGGGTACCAGAACTACAATTCGTGCAGAGTTGCAACACACAGAGCTGTACTGCGCCATAGCTTTTGTAGTTCTAACATGTTATGTCTATTATATGAAGTGGTGATCACTACTTTTGCAATCTTAGTCAAAGTTTTTGGGTGTGGGAAGAACGCCTGAATGGTCAGATTTTAATTTTTTTTTTCTTAAGATAGTGAAATCATGTTTTTTCCATGTTTTGACACTAGTCGGTGGCGCCCCCTATTGGTTTGCCATCGGACATGATAGTAGAGGTCAAGAGCTTTCCAAAAATGTTGACCCCATGTCTGTGCCATTTTTTGTTGCTGCACTGTAAGCCTTTAAAAGTGTCTCAGGTGCAAGGTTCTAAGGGCACTTGTGGGGAGCAGGAACTGCGCACTTGTCTCACACTGAGATATGTTACTCCATAGGTCAAGACCTTTCAAACGATGTCTTCATTGTTGTTCTGTGACAAAGTTTGATTTTCATCGTGCTCCAAGCCAAGGCTGTCTCAGGTGTACATCTGCAGACCTCTTTTAGGGCCAAGCTTGATAAAATCAGTCAAACTTCTTTAAGGGGGTATGTAATGGCCAAATTTATTTAGAATATTGATGTTAGTCATATACACAGTCATACTTTTCAATTTGGACCATTTCAAAGCTTTTTTTCTCCATAAAATACTCAATGTTTCATATTTCAGATTTTCCCATTAACTTAATATGGCCACCTGAGACACTTTTAAAGGCTTACAGTGCAGCAACAAAAAATGGTACAGACATGGGGTCAACATTTTTGGAAAGCTCTTGACCTCTACTATCATGTCCGATGGCAAACCAATAGGGGGCGCCACCGACTAGTGTCAAAACATGGAAAAAACATGATTTCACTATCTTAAGAAAAAAAAAATTAAAATCTGACCATTCAGGCGTTCTTCCCACACCCAAAAACTTTGACTAAGATTGCAAAAGTAGTGATCACCACTTCATATAATAGACATAACATGTTAGAACTACAAAAGCTATGGCGCAGTACAGCTCTGTGTGTTGCAACTCTGCACGAATTGTAGTTCTGGTACCCCTCTTCCGGGTTAGGATAAACATTGTGAATTTAGGTTTAAAAACCATACATACGGTAGTTTTTCAACAGCAAAAGCATAACCTTAACATGTAGCCTATGTTTATACCACGAGTAAAGATGTGTTATGAAAAAAAAAATATATATATAGGCCTATAGACTATATAAATCATTAGTGCTATTTTTGACGTGTTTCCACGGTTTGTCCACCCGCTCTGTTTCGCTGACTGAAAGGGTTGTGTTCAATGGCGTAACATATCAGCACATTATCAACTTTCATGCACTTTATTAGATTTTATTGACTTTATTGATGAAAGCTGTCAATTCAGACACGTCGCTGATAAACACTAGGATTATGGGTAATGTAGTGCTTCTCCGTGATATGATATCGCAAATAAAACGCGTTTTCTTAAAATAAAGTTGATATTATACGGGACTTGTGGACACATGCCATCGTTACACATCCTCATAGCTCGTGGTAAGTCTGCCTTGGGTGGTTACAACGTTATGGCTAATAATCAGACCTTTTTTTCAGAATACCGATTAAATTTGCACTTCCGGGATCTATGAACCACCACCCACGGCGTGACGTCTTTGAAGCCGAGAAGCCGGGAGTCACCAGGTAGCATGAAGCGCGTTGCCTTGGTAACGCCGGTGTTTTTCAGATTAAAATAAAATTTCGTTCATTGATTTCAAAATGGCTTAAAATGTGATTTTTGTGGACTAGAAAAATATGAAAATGATGACATTATAAACTATACAGTGGCGGTTCTGCCTATGTGCCGCCCTAGGCGAAATTACTGGCTTGCGCCCTTCCATGTTAGATACTACTCCTACCGGCCATGGCACCAGGCGGGCCGACCGCGGCACTGACCGCTCACCTGTCAGATCCCGCAGACCTGACCGGGTGGGCGCGGTACCAGCCGGTGCCGCGGCCGACCCGCCTGATGCAGGCCGGTGGCTTTTTTATCCAAACAAGATTTTGTCCATATAAAAAGTAGGCTAGCCTATTTTCCAAAAAATGGTCTTGAAAAAGAGGGGTCATCTTAAAATCAGGGTCGTCTTTTATGCGGGTCAATATGGTAGGCCTAGTCTAGAAAACTGGCGATTTTTTATTTTTTATTTTATTATTTTATTTTGATTAAATTTGCACTTCCGGGATCTATGAACTACCACCCACGTGAAATTGACTTTCAGTGGACAGCGTTTGCGTGGTGGCCATACGACACGGATCCTAATTGACTTTCAGTGGACGCTGTTTCTGTGGTGGCCACACATAATTATAACAGGTTATGTGCCAGGAGCACGCAATGCGTTGTTAAGAGGTCGTGCTCATTTCACGGATTTCTGTGAGATCAGGTTGGAACTGGGGCATGGAATTGCCCATGCAGAAATCAAGAAGTTTACTGCAGTTGTGTGACTCTGCAGGGCAAAAAAGACTTAAACTGAGCGATGGATAAATTATACATTACAGATTAAATATTTCATTAAATTCTATGTCTGAAGGAGAAAGCTCATTTTGTACTTGAAGCTCACCTGTGGAAAAAGTCCCTGCATTTTCATTCATTCGGTATGACTTTTATGTATTGTCTGCACCATTATGTCGTAGTGTGCCAGGCACTCAAACAACTTGCTCACACTGTCGAATCTTTACTTGACATGGCAGTCTGAAATTAAACAGACTCAAGCGTGTGGCATTTAGATCATCAGAGCTGAGTGCTTAACATGGTTTCCTCAGAGATTTATATCGCTGAGACACTTGAAATGGCACTGTCAGTTGCCACCACGTGCATCCCTGACCTAATCGGACACGAGTCTGCACACAGTTTCCCACACTTAACTATCTCTCTCCTTTTTTTTTTTTTTTTTTTTTTTAATCTCCCTCTCACACCGAAAGCACACAGTGGCCTACTGATATCTATCAGTTGTGACAAAGGTGAAGACATGTCTCTCACAGCAGTGCTGATAATCCTGAACCTGTGTTGCCGTTAGCTCTGTGTCAGGACCATTTGGAGTCCCAGGCAGACTCATGGATCTATTAGTTGGGCAGCAAAGGGCACTTTGCCTATTCGTCAGTGCTATAGGACCATTGACAGAAGGGGAAATAGGATGGATATTGGTATGCTGCTTAGTTGTTTGGAGATGGCAGGCTATTATCTTGTGGTCAAATGTTATATTTAAGGTTGGACGGTGGGAGTTTAAGGTACAAAAAAGCGCCACACTTCCAGTGATTTAAGGTAAATTATTAGATGGGGCCTTGTTCTTGGATTTTGGATTTTTATTTGCATCTATGTATATTACTTTACCAACACCCTGGTGCAGCATAAGCATTAGTTGTTCCTGGATTTCATCAAAACAAATCATTATGAAAAAAACAAACCAAAAAAACAAAAACAAAAACTAGTCATTTCCATTTCAAATGCACAACATAAAGACACAGTAAATTAATTTTCCTTCATAAAAATATAATTTTAACAAATGCATGCATTGATTTGATGTGACTTTCCCCGAGGGTCTGAGTAATACTTGCAGCATTAGATGGGATGAATGAATGAGTCACTCCATGCAACAATTACTATGAGATTGTTATGCCTTCCTTACCTAACCCTCTTGGAGAGTTTGGTCCGTGCCATTATCTCCTTAAGGCTGGACTAATGCAACACACTCTTCGTTGGGATCCCTGGCAAGAGTCTCCACAAACTCCAGCCAGAATCTTAATGAGATTTCAGAAGTACAGTCCTATCACCCCCATCCTTTACCGACTGCACTGGCTCAGTCTCCCTCGGGATTGAAATTAAAACCTTTCTCCTGACCCACCAAGGCACTTCTGCACATGCACCATTGTACCTGAAAGAACTGTGTCCAAAACTCAAACCCCCGAGCTCACAGAACAACAAGGACCTTCGTACCCCCAGGAACCAGCTGTGCCCTGTGCAGGACAGGACATTAAAGTCAGCAGCTCCTCGTCTCTGGCCCTTAATTCCACACTACCTGAGGGCACTGCAGACTGTGGACTGTTTTAGAGCAAGCCTTAAGAAGTTTTGTTTACAAAGCAGTTGGCCCTTTAACCTTTTAACCAACATTGCAGCTGCACATCACATAATGTGCTGCCCCCTCATCAATAATGCATTCATAAAAAAACTGTAGGCGAAAAGTTCAAGTCAAATATGACAGTGTTAAGGTATGATGAGAGTGAAAAGAGCCTGGAAATACTGAAAAGTTCAGACATATACCTTTGACAAAGATAAATCAAATACTCACCTGAGACATTATATTAAAACTTACAGTACCTTTATTAACATTAGTATTGGAGACATTATACATTTTGCACACTTTCGGGCTCTATAGTGAATAGATTGAGGTTAATAATTGAAAAACTTTTCAGTGTTATGTACAGTTGGTGTGGTGGTTTTATCAGCTTTGTACAGAGAGCTGGCTTATGAAGCAAGTATTTCCCTGTGTAATGTCTGATTCACTGGATTTATTAGATAATTTGCCATTTATATACATTTTAAGTCTAAGGAATTGGTTGTTGAACTTGACCAATAGCAATGATAACATGTCTGTGATGGCACAAACCATTTCTTGGCATAAAGCTCAGTCTTCCCTCAACTCTAACATTTCCAACTCTAGCAAAAGAACGAACAGCTATGATATTAACTTACTTGAAATTATAGATTTTACAAGAGATTACACTGAATTTCAGAGGGTGAATACATATTGAAATGTCAGCCCCATTTCTAGATAAAAGTGCATTCTTCCCAAAACTTTTCACGCCCTCCATATTCCCTCTAATGAGCTGAGACATCCTGTTTATACCCTCCATACTTCAATCATAAGACTAAGTTAAGTATTGCACTTTGAGGAGATAAACATGTATAGTGGTAATATGAATCGGTCTAAAATAATTCCCATTGTCGATAATCTGGGTTGACCTGTTTGTGCCAGAAATATGCACTCAGTCGTGTCCAGACCTCCTCTGAATCCAAACTGCTCAGCAGCGATGCATAGCCCCACATCTTCTGTTTGCAATTAGTTATCACTGTGCTGCGTCGAGGACTCCGCCACACTGCAACATAACCTCCATTATCCAACAGTGTCCTCCTGTCATATCACCAGCAGACACAGACACAGCAGCTCATGATATACAGACGCCATGCATGCATACAGCCAGAGGGAACAACACACTGCTTACCTTATTAAATTTATTTAAATGGGATGCAAAAATTAGTAGAATCCAATTATCTTGTGTCATAATGCATTGTCTGGACAACATTCCCTGCTGCGAACAGTAAGTCGCGTTATGTTTCACTAAATGTAATCACTAAATGTTTGTTAATGTTACTCGCAAGCAGAGATGGAATGGTTACCAGTTTTCCTATAAACTGTGTTTAAAAAAAAAATCACATGTTTAGTTACACTGTAAACTTTAATTATCACAGTATTTTTGATTGGTGCAGATAATTGTCAAATCCAGCTATCCATTATAGAAAGTGTGCTTTTAGTACTAGTCCTAATGGAAGTACAAAGTACAGTGCAAGTACAAGAAAGTAGGACGTCAACTACATCAATGTATTCAAAACGCGTTGGTTGTTCTTCCATGTTGAATAAAACAGTAACTGTGATTTTTGAATGTTCATATCATAGTTTGATAGTCATAAGTTTGCATACATCCACAGTGTAATCCACATGATCATTCAATCATATGTAGCATTATGTCGGCTGTTGCACATTAAAGAACAAATAATGAATTTAAATTTCTCCTTTTTTTAAGGTCCTGCTCATTTCATGTTTTCGCTTCTTGCAGGAAGGTGGGCGAGGTCAGGTAGCATTCTCACTGGATATGCCAATTTGAAGCCGGCGCCTCGGTGATGGCACAGCTGAACATAGCAAAGGAAGAAATGACAGGAGAGGAAATGCAGTGGTGTATGTGAACAATCTCGAAAGCAACCAGAGGAACACGTCCTCCACACCCTTGAATTGTTACAAGAGTTGGGAACGGTTAACATCATGAATGATTCAGAGGGCTGGTACAAGGAAAAAGACTCAGCAGGCTCAGTAGCATCCCAAAATTACATACTCCAACTGTAACTTGCAAAGCCACTGTCAACACTAAGCTGAAATCCAGACAGCCTAAATTAAATAGCACAAAACCTTTTTCTTTATCATGTTTCAACTTGCCGCTGGAGAAAGTAGAGGAAAAATTCAACTAAATAGTCTGTCACCACACTACTACACTAGTCCATTGGTGTGCCTCAGTTTGTAATATTATATATTAAACAGCAGTGTCAGTGGCCAGAATTCACTAGGGGAATCCACTTATCCTTATGATGGCGGGGGTGGGTGGCTGCTTTTAAACCATATCACTGGCAGAGGGGGTTGGCATTTATTCAAAGAGGAAAATAAAAGATTTTAACTTCAGTGTAGGTTCCAGATCCATCATCAAATCTGCTTCTGAACACTGTCCTGCTGCATTCCAGCCCAGTGACAGCCCCGGGTTTATTTGGCACCTACCACAGGATCCGAGTGCTGATTGAGATGATGTCTGAATCTGGAGCCAGGGAGAGACAGGGATGTGGGGTGGAAAAGATGGATGGACATGGGAAGAGAGAGCGAGAGAATTAACATTAGACTTTTACCAATATTTGCACACTTGATGATTACTTGTTAAGTGCAAACTGGCAGGGATCCGTGTGTCATCCATTGTCAGGAGTTTGTGACTTGTGGAGCCTCAGTTTTTCTGTCGTGAATTATTGTTTCGACAGTAAATTAAATTGGTGAGCTGGCATTCAGGGGACCATTTGTGCATAGTGGAATTTTAACAAAATGTATTTGTTGATAGATGGCACTAGATACAGCAATTTTATTAATACCTTGAGTTTTGAAGTGAATGCTAAATTCTAAAAAAAGCTAAAAAAAAAAAAAAAAAAAAAGTTCAAATTCCACTGGTTTAAATATCTTTCATTCCCAAAGTGTGTGGACTGGTAAGCTTCTGATCAGGAACGTCTCATCAAAGCCCAAGAGAATGAAAAAAAAAAAAAAACCACACAACAAAACAGAAACGATGATGCACAACTTAATTACACTCTTCTTTATGAGCCTCATAACCCTGACATCCTTGTGATGTTTTATTGCTTCTTTGTCACCTTTCTAACGTGATGAAAGACATGTTTTAGGCAGTGAACGTGGTCGCTGCACATATTCACAACCAAAACGAACACATTGTCATGTTAGTCACAGCAGGGGTGGCGCTGGATGGAAATAAATAATAGCCACACGTCATCTTATCACAGCGACACAGTCATAGATCTGTGTGTTTACTTAACAAACAAGCACTTTTTGTAATTCCTGCAGAATCATAATGGAGCAAGATAGCCGAGCAATACGCACAGAGGCGTAATGCGGGGTAAAAGGGAAAAAACAACAAACAAATCAATATCCTAATGTGTGATTTTGAATTCCTTCCCCTCTCTCTCTCTCTCTCTTATGTGGGAAATTGGCTCGCCTTCATTTCAGCAGCAGGTTCTGTCACGCAGCACAACATGTGCAAAGAGTCTGATCCGCTTCTGTACAGGGAACTCACCCGTGCCGCTAGACGGGGTGCTGCCATCTTGAAGCAGAGGTGCATGACAAAAGCCTGGGCTGGCAGGTACAGTGCTACCCTGGGTGTGCAGCAGTTGTTACCCTGCTTGTCTTTGTTGCTGACCCCCCATCTCATTTGTTGTTTCAGGCAAAGACAGGAACTTAATAGACAGCGGGGCCTCATGAACCTGCAAATGATATCCACAGGGGTTTGGACTGAGGCATTGTCAGAGTAAGAAGGCATAAATAGCACATAATACTGTGTGTGTGTGTGTGTGTGTTTGTGTGGCTTCAGAAACTACAGTTTATTGGGTATATGTGTCTGTGTGTTTATCACATTTATAATGTGCACTGTATTATTTATCTATCTATTTATTTATTTAAAATTGACTTGCCTTCTGGGATTTACTAGGCTGTGTGAAATATTTGTATGAGGCCTTGCAATGTGGAGCCAGAGAGAGCGAGAGAAAGTGTGTGTGTGGGCATCTTGAGCCTCAATGAACTCTTGCGTTCCGTTGAGCTTTAATTTCATGGTTAAATGTAGAGTTAATGGCTGGTGTTCCAACATAGTGGTGGCGGTGGATCCAGTGTCTCTGACACAAGCCTCCATGTCCCTCCAAGTCTTTGTGGCTTAAAAAAAAAAAAGAGAGAGATTTGTTTTTTCAAGCTTCATAGCAAACAGCTATACCCCTCAGCTGTTCCCAGAACGTGTTGACTGATTGAGTTTTGCATTCATTGGACAAATATGGCAGTAGGCTATAAGGTCATCAACAAGTGTCAAAATGTACAGAACCATGATCAATATGCCTTATGGTTGTACCTACTCACTTATTCTAATCATCAGTAATATTCAATCTTTCTTAAAATCCAGGGAGTGATAGATCACTGTTAATTATAGGAGCGTATGAAAAAAAGCCAAAGTGAGTTATTCTACTACAGAAAAAAGGCACACACACACACACACACACACACACACACACACATACAGTATATACACAAGCAAAAAATGTTGATGTAAAAGAAATGTTGAGAGTGATGGAAGCCTTTGGGAAGATTAGGGGGGGAAAAAAGCTTAACTTTGCGGAGAACTCTCCAAACTATGCTTCAGAAACATGGTCTTTGAAGTACAATGAATAATGTATCCATGTTCTACATTTGAACAGAGGGAGCCGTCAGGTTCGCAGGCTTGCCACCATTACGTCTCACCATTTGCACTAATCCAATCAAAGCACTCAGTCCACTTTCATCTCGTTGTCCTTATTTTGTATGTCCACCAATGGCACCAGGAATACTCCATGGCCACTTTAAACTCTCCACTGTAACTCCTCTAATCACTATGTCTCACCACATAGTCATCCTTAGGCAAAGTGGATGTGGCTGCTTTTTTAACAGCCAACTTAAAAGATTTATTATGATGATTTTCATCAGGAGTCAGGAGTCCGGAGATTTGGCTTAAAAATGAGGGGTAAGATCTCAGTGAGAGTGTGGTTATGAGCAGGGATATGCATTATGGATACATCTGATTTGGAGAAAGGGACTATGTGAGGCTGTATGTCTGTGCATGTGATGTGCACACATAAAAAACAGGCAATAGAAGCCAAAAAAAAAAGACATAAAGGTTGAGGTGATGAGGAGAGGGACAGGCCCAGGGAGGGGACGAGATAAAGGTTAATATGACAAATAATTGGAGGAAAGTACAGCCACAGGCGTCGCATATTAAATTGAATCAGTGGTGGATGTGAGGACTGCTGGTTAGATTAAAGGCACCGTGAGGTGTTTTAAATTGGGTGCCAAACATGCAGTGCTAAATCTGAGAGGACAGTGGGTATCTGGACCAACTCGTTTCAACACGGTCCCTGTGTTCTGCTGCACCCACAGTTCCATTTCTTCTCCAACATAAGGACAGCACTCTCCAGAGTGTGAGAGGCGAGGATCCTGAATATGGAGAATTAATAATTTATGATGCCACACACACACACACACACACACAGAGACACACACACAGAGACACATTGCAGCAGGTATTAAGGATCTGAATCTGAAGGTCAAGAAGTAGTTGATGTCCCCTACTTGTCAGTTACTTATGATAAAATTAAATATTGAGTTCCTCATAGGGACAGGCTTCAATACTCAGTTTGCTGCAGTGGGGACTGAAATGGCCACTCTAAAAGAAATGAGGTAACCACTCGCAAATGGCCCTACCCCTCCTGCAGGATGACTAATGATATAGAAAATCCCACAAAAATCAATTGGAACATATAAAATCCCTTTCGTTGAAGCCAAAACAGTGCATTAGACAGCAGAGACTAAAACCAGCATTTGAGGTTGATGTTTGAAAAGGTTAAAGACAGAGACAGTTTCAAGTGCGGAGCCTCAGCACAGACCGTTCCTGCATATGACAAATGCCACTCCAAGGTCTCAGGTTCATTTGTTATAAAGATCATAAATCCCTCCCTCTGGTCAGTGTACATTTGGAGTGGGTGTGATTTAGATGGCCATGGTTTACCCAACTCTGCATATAATAACTTGGCTTTAAGAGCTTTAAGGAGACCAAAGAAATCCATAGAGTGAAGCCCCTCTCTCTCTCCCCTGTCATCTCAGCAGGGACGAGGTGTGACTGATTGCGCAGATTTGATCGACTACTTTGCATGACGTACAATCAGATAAAACGGCCATCACTCGGCCTCTATCGCATCATAAATCACCACTGGGATATGGAGGAATATGTATTCACTTTCTCCATAAATCATGGTTATCCCTCATCTAAGAGTCAATTATCTAACGCGCAACAAATGGCTTGGCAATAACCTTGAAGACAGGAAATACATGCAGGGGGGCCAGCGTGTGAATTGTTAAATCTGGTCTTTTTTTTTGTAACCACCCATCACAATGCTGCATTATTTAAGGGCTGGTTGAGGACAGATTTATGGAGATTTAAAAACTTTTTAAGTTTTCTTGATATGTGCGATCAGAGTCTGATGGCTCATTGCCCACACTGTCATCTGGGAGAGGAATTTGTGTCAGTTTTGATAAGTAAATGGATGGCATTTCATACTGTGCCCCATGTTTTGATGGCACAGTATTTTACTGCTCGACGGGCAGTGGAACTTAGAGAGAGGAAGAACTCACATCGGAATGAAGGCATTCGGTGATCAGAGGACATTCATGGACACTACCGCTGATCTGTACTTCTAATTCAAGCATATCTCTTGTTAGAGCAGCAGAGGAAGGAAACAAGGCAAATCATAATACATTTTCTTCTTCTGTACCATGGCGATGCTTGTAATTGCTAGCATATGAAAGGGGTCACAGGAAAAGAGATTGTCTTTGTTCTGTGTCTGCGCCACACTGGTTTCATCTGGGTTTCAGAGTGTATGCATGTTACAAGTCCGCTGACAGTCCCCTAGCAATAATTGGGTGCTTTAGGCTGAGGAACTTCAGACAGTCACAGACCCAAAGTAACAAGCTTTGATGCAAAAAAAAAAACAAAAAAAAACAAAGTCAACAGAGATACAAAGGCTAATCCCCAAGCAATTATGGTATTCAAACTATAAATATTTTGCTGCTTGCAGAGCATACATTGCAACGAGAAGCTTGCCGATCTGCGCGTTCATGATACTGTGTTTGATTAGATAGTCAAATACATGCTGATCTTGTTGGCGTAAGTGTTTGCTTGCAGTTTTAGCTGCTAGGAAATAATGGCTAAAGATGTCAAAGCCTAAAATTAACAAGAGTTTAAAATTCAGCCCCAGCCTCTACTGAACATATGGGGCTGCACTGTAAAACAGACATTCAAGAACACATAACATGCAAGGCATATTTTTATGCCCATATAAGGGACCCATCCCACATAAAGTCCAATGTAAAAATTGAAAATTTGCCCTGACTCTTTTACTTATTCATCTCTAGATTCATTGGGGTGCATTTTGCAACTTTTTTTCCAACATAGTGGAATACTGTAGATTTACAATGCCTACATGTTGATTTTTAACATTGCTATTTTTTGCAGCGATGATCAGAGATGTATTAAAAAGGGGGAAATCATTGGAATGGAGACCTGATAGAGATTAGACTAGACATTTTAAAGGTCTCCAGCATGTACTCACATTAACAGGTTACAGCTTTCCTCACACAGGTCTTATATTATAATTATAGTTCATCATGTGTCTCGTAGAAAAGGGTGAAAAGGAAACGGCAGTAAGTCCGAGCAAAGGCCTGAGAGATTCTAAAGTGCCCCACGCGCCCCTGTGGTTTGCTCACATTCTTTCAAAGAAAACAGTGTCAGAGGATTGGCGAAGTGTGCCATAACATCTCGTAGGTCAGAGTCACTTAAAAGGCCTTGGAGTATGTCACCTCAGCATGCTTGAATTCATCTCATTGAGACCCAATGGCTTAGAAGACTGTCTCAATTCTTCCTCGCAGGCAGGGGGTCTGAAATCTCTCTGTCTCTCATTCTGTTTTACTTTTCTCTCTGTCCTTCATCTCTTCCCGCCCTCCTCCCATTTCCCCATTTCTCTCTCTGTCCCAGTGCTTCTGGTAAATGGATCTGCACACGGAAAATTCTCATCTCTTGCAAGACAGGTTTACTCTCCAGATAAAATCTCACTTCCCGTCCCTGGGTGCAGACCTCTTCTTCGCCTTAGGGGATGTTTATCAGTGATTGTGGGGCACCGATTCAGCACCAGGGTCACTCTCTTCCCATCTTCACCTCCCTCCTACTCGTTCCATCCAATATAAATTGAAAAGGGATTTCTCCAGACAGGTTATTACAGTTAGCTGTCAATTGATGTCAGTGACCCTCCAATCAATTAAGAAACCCAACAATTACCAGAGTTCTTTCCGATGTTCACTGGGGGTTGAGTGACTGGGAATACATGTGCTTGTAAGGATGTGGAGAAATAGCACATAATATGCTCTGATGTAGATGAACAGCATGAGCGAGTGTGAAGTAGATTGGTATGGGGGAGAGGGGATGTTGCAGATGGAGGGTGGCCAACTTGAGAGAAGAAGGTGGGAAGTAGAAGGAAGAAAGAAGGAGTCGGGTAGATGTGTTGTGCATCAGTGAGGTGAGAAATTGTGAGAGCTGCACAGATGGCATGCTCTCACCTTCATCAAGCCTTCCCTCCATCCGTCTTCTTTGCCCCAGTGCCGATGCCACATAACATGGCCTACTTAATGCGTCCTTCATAGGTGCATCTACAGCACGGGGTCTCAAACCATGTGCCATGGAGGCCCACGAGTGCGCAGGTTTTCATTCCAAGCAGACACCACACCAAGAGGTTTCACTGATTGGCACAGCTTCAGTCAGAGAGAAGGAACTAATCAGTGGAGTCACGTGCTGCAGTGTTTGGTTGGAGAGACTTGCTGCCCTCCATGGCACATGGTTCAAGATCCCTAGTCTACAATATGCCAACTGGCAACTGACAGAGATAGGAGGGGTGACTTTGGATTGGTCAGACATGGGCTTCAAGAGAATATTGTTTGTGTGTGTGTGTGTGTGTGTGTGTGTGATAACTGCTGATGTAATGATTTCCCTAAAGTAATAAGGCATGACATTTACATGCAAATAAATGCACATTCTGCTACTCTCTGTCCATGATTGATGTTAAACAATTGTGATTCAAATGATCATGAAAGCTTTCACATTTGCAGTTCTATACATCGGGTGCTAGGTAGGTGTGTGTCCTGGGGAAAAAAAAAAAAAATGGTTAGTATGAGCAGGAGAAGCTTCTAGGGCTAAACAGACAAGACAAGAAAGCACCAACTGCATAAATATAAAATTCATCCACAGAAAATACAAGGAATCGTAAGAAGTCACAGAAATCACATAGCAGCAAAGATGGACTATCACTTTACATCAAATGCATGCTGACTGCTCTGTGTGTTCTCCCATGTACGTCTTAATGTTTATTGGTTTCTATGAAATTAAAATCTGCTAACCTTATGAGCCATCTGGATCAGTCGGGGTTTCTTTTCAGTTCAAGGAACCCTCAAGATCCAGATGCCGGTCAGGATTAATAGTCCAGTGCATCCTCAGCTGCTAAAAGTTTATAGCATTGGTAAAATCCAGGAACAGTTTGTTCACATAAAAACATTCTAGTCATCCCTGCTGTCCTCACAAACTCCCAGTGACTCACTGGAGACATTGTGGTCTGTCTACAATGCAGAGGAGGCCACAGAGTGACACGTCTTTATCTCTTTCTCTCCCTCCTCCCATCGCCTCACTCTCTCCCCATCTTTCTCCCTAGGAGCAGAACAGATGCATAGGCTGCTCTAAAGCAGCAGCTGATTGTGTTTGTGATGTTTATCGCTCCCTCAGCTGCTGAAGATTTACAATAAATATCTCAATTACGGCTCATGCCGGGCTCCGCATTTATACTGGTGCACCAGCTCCTCTTGTACCTTCACCCCCGGGACGCCCCAAGTCAGCCAGAGGCCTGTAACCACGATTTCCTCCCTCTGCCAAATGCAGTCTGGGACTCGAAAGGACGCATCTTGCATGTGCATCATACCATTAATTGCAGGATCTTACAACGGCTTGTAAAACACTGTTCACTGTAGATTTGCCCAGCAGTAAATATACATGGCATTTATTAGATGCCATTCCTTTTTTTTGCCTCCACTTGAACAAACAAACTGTGACATAAAAGTCAGGGTGAAAGCATTAAATTATCATATTGTTAATCCTCATAATGATAATAAAGGAAGATCTGTGGAACTATGGGGATCCAGTGCCTTTGTTCAAGCTGGCATATTCCTCCAGTTGAATCAATAATTGCATGCATTTGAAATCTTGTTATTTGTATTCATGGGAGGAGTGAACTTTCACCACAATTTGCACATGTAAATGAAATCCCGCTTTCAGAATCTGCTTTTCCAATGTGACATGTAGGAGTTGAGAGCATAAGAAAGCAGATTGAAAACTTACTCACAAGTGTTTGCATGCTTGTGTGTGTATGCATGTGTGTGGGGGGTTGTGTGCATGTGTGTGTGAGAGAGAGAGAGGGCAAGTGATCTCATTTAGAATAACGGTGTACATCATTTTCAGCTCTTTGTTAAAATGTGGCTGTATACAAACTAATTACGGTTGCATCTATATTTTGTTATGTCTCACGTTTCATCAAGCATGGTATTAGCAACATATTAGTGTTAAAATACAAATTTGTTTGTGTTGTCTGTGCTAAACTTTTTAATTTGACAATACGCTTGCAAATATGGCTACATTTGATCAAACTTAAGTCATTTACTTTTCATCACCAGATTTTTTACCACACATTGCCTTTCTCAGTTAAAGTCTCATTATGAAGTGTGGTGTAGAATCAGCAATACACTTGGATGATACTTTAAACTGTCAGCCAACCACTGAAATACTTTAACGTGCTGGTCTTGGAAAGTGGAGCATTTGAGGAGAGGATAATATGGTGAAATCAATGCACTCATCTCCCTCTTGGCACCAGTACAAGAGAAGATTTCCTGGATTGCCCATGTTTTCATTTCATGGTTCTGGCAACGCTTCCGTCTCACCATTACCCACTCAGCCAGTCTGTTATCATGCCTTGTGGAGCATAAAGGGGTGAAGGGGTTGACGGGATGCGGGTGTGGGTGGTGGTGGGGGGTGAGGACTCGCATGGGTGTTCGCATAAAGGTGAATGATACGGAAACTATCTGTCCCTAAAGGAAGAGAAATGGTAGTGTGTGCTGGTGGAAAAAAGGATGCAGGGTGATGGAGCTGGCGATCAAGGGACGGGGTGATGAAAGAATGCAAGTTGGAGGAGGGGGAAGTGATGGAATGGGGGCCTCCTGGAGTCCAGGTCAAAGACTGAACTCTGAAAGCACCCATTTGATCATGACATGTCAAGGATGTGAGTAGAGAGAGAGAGAGAAAGAGAGAAAAAGAGAGAGAGAGAGAGAGGAAAAGAGTGGGAGAGAAAGATGGCACAACAACGTGAAAAAATGTTCATCATTTGGCACAAGATTGAGTGATCCGTTTCAGGAACTAAAAGTGTGACCATATCAGTCTGCGTGTGTGTGCGCGTGAGTGCATGTGTGTGTGCGCAGGCGTGTGTATGTGTGTGTGAGCATGTTAGCGCTTATGTGCGCGTCCATGTGTGCTTACCTCCATTTCATGCACTGTCTTGCACCCATCACTCCCTGTGGGTAGGTGGTGTATTGCTTAGGCCATAGATTTGACAGACGGCACATCAGAGAGCCGTATCGATCTGGGAGGCAGTGTGTGTGTGTGTGTGTGTGTGTGCGCGTGTGTGTGGTGGGGCGGGGTGGGGGTTGGTTGTTGGACGTCACAGACAGAGAGATGGAGGATGGTATCAGGCATGCAATCTCACAGCCAGGGACCCCGGCGTGGAGGGATAGGTCGGGGCCATCCATCTCTCTGCATTACCCTCACCCGCAAGGACATTAAGCCAGAGGGATAAGGGCCTGTCTGGAGGTGTTTAGAGCTCTGCCTGGTTATCTCTCTGCAGGGACCAGGAGGCTTGAAGCCAGTGTTACACCCAGGCAGATGGGCACTTTCTCTACTTTGATGTCTGTCAAAATATGGGCGGAGGAGAGGGAGAGTGCAAAGCAAAGGGCTTTCACTCTCTGTTTCTGTGCATTCTGTTATCCCTACTTTTATGCTGAGATAATTCAAATAATGTGCGTGCATGTTGTGATGCTGTATCCTGAAATCATAACCTTCACTACAAAATGTATTATGGAAAATACATGGTCATGATCTTTTTTTTTTTTTTTTTCCTCCTATGTTCTTTCTGTAGTGTGTAGACAGGCAAATAAGAGGGTGTTGGTGAGTAAGCCCAGTGAAAGGCAAGGAAGTGTCACCTTATCCCGCGTTTTCTGCAGATCAATTGTTGCTGGATTAGAGACACTCAGGGGAATATGGTTAAAATGAAAACTTAGAGATAGAGATGGAGGACTGGGAGGGAGAGAGAGAGAGGGATGGAGAGATCGAACTAGTATGGTGGCACAGACTGCAATGTCATATTTGACCAAGAGGTAGTCTGGTAGTCTGTCAGTCACTTTTCTGATGCCTTTAATGGATTCATGCATTTCAGTGCTTATTTCACCACCTGAGGTTAGTCATCTGGTTATTTAATGTCACACAACACTGAACATTTACTTAAATCGATATGCTTGCACTAAATATTTTAATCCTAACCAACTGAAAATACATGTCCTCAATAGTCAGTGGCAAAAAAAATCGAAATATGTTTTTGAAAACGAACTCGTCATATATAGCTGTATAATCACTATAGCAGTTGCTGTCATGTGAGAGCTTTTCTCATGTGGAAAGTGACATGCATCACTTTAGCAACTAGCATAAGTGGGTATGATCCTTATAGAAGCATTTAATGAAGAAATCCTTACATTTCCACAATGCTTTACAATAGTCATAAGCAGTTTGTTAACACAGACAGAGGAAACTTTTTTTTTGTTTATGACAGTGAAACTTTTGTGAATGCTGGATTTGGCTGAATTTTCAGTGCCTTATGCATTATGCACTAAGTGCTTCATTCCGCAAACCATCCTTATTCTCAAAAGAATTCTAAAGCAAAATAAATTATTTGTCAAATAAAACCATGACTTTCATTAATTTAGGCTGTGAGGCTGTGAAAATCCTACTCCAAAATGAGCAATAAATTACCAGTGCAGCACACCTGAAAGGCAGTGACCAAGACCAACCAACCAACCAAACAAACAAACAAACAAAAATTGATCAGCACTACACTCTAAGCAATCCTGAAACTAACCTGTGCTTTGTTATGGGCCTTTCTGCACCTCTGATTATACAAACCAGTACCAAGTCACTAGGCCCAGCCATTTTGCTGTTTTTCACCTCTTTTCTGTCTTTGTTGTCAGATTCTGGCGCAGAATGTAGGTCTGCCCACCTCGTCTTTTCAACTTCATTCAAAGCATCTCTCAAACCACACATTCTGCACATAAACGTATCCAGATTTCAGATCAGTTGTGTGCCTTTGTCACTACAATCAGCAATGAGTTGTCATTCAAATCATTCAAAGCAGCTTACCTTGTCACTGAAAATATGCAGCTTCACCGTATTTTCAAATTGGAGCTCAGGGACAAAATAATCCGAGTAATCCATCAAGAGAGTGAAATGCAGCCCTCATTTCAATCTCAAAAGCATTTTTTCCCCTAACGTTTTTTTTTTTACAACCAAACTGTTGAAAACCAGAAGCAGGACTGACTCTGTTTGTTAACAAAAGTTTGAGCTCTCAACATCCTCCACTGGTCAAAAACTGCTTACTGCACCTTTAACCAATAACAGACATCAATGATGATGAATGGAATCTGGGTTCATGGACTTTCCTGTGCACCTATCACGGAAAATCAGGTATCTAATATCAGCCTGAGTATGTTCAACATGCAGGTTACAACCTGTTTGGAAAAAAACAGTGAGATGACCACTGTGTTATAACTCCCATTTGCAATATCAAAGTGAAAAACCGCTGCAGACACGCAGCATTTCCCAGCAGACATAAAGACTGTGTAGACAAATGAGTAGGGGAGCGAGACTCTGTGGTGGCCCTGTCACAAATGAGTCTGGGGCCAGCCTGGCGTGATAAGGGGGAGATAAAAAGAAGTGCTGATGGGTCCCTGAGGACTCTCCAAATGAGACAGGGATACTAAGGCGATATGCAGGGTGTTTTTCACTCTTTCTCTGGCCCTGGCTGCCTGGCTGGACCCTCCCCTGGTGCCATGGTGTGGAGCTCCAGCAATCAATGAGTCACACTATCAGGCTTGGTCATTAGTGATTAGTAGAACAGACACACATCTGTGCAACCATGGCCAAATGCACACACACATACACATGAACACACACACACGTCATGCGCATGCAATAATAAATACAGCAGCAAACAGAGGACTATGAGCCTTTAAGCATAAAAGAGCACTCATTGCCAGTTCATCTGTGCTACTTTCAAAGTTGTTTTATTACCGTTATACTCAGTCATTAAAAAAAGTTTAGTGTTTAGATATTGAACATAAGGTACGGTTAATGAATCTTATCTGCATTCATGTCTGCTTTTTTCAATTTCTTACATTCAATTCACATCCAATGTGAACTTGTGAGTCACAGGGAAGCAATGCGACTGGCGGTGAAATTTGTTTCCTTTAACTCTTAATTTGCATATTGGTCAACGGTGCAGAATTAATGATCCGTTAAGTTATTGCAATCTCCCACTAAAGTGCTTATTGCAATTAGATCTAAATCATTTGAATAGATTTTGCATGCATAGTGGATAAACATTTGGTTGAGTCATTCCTGCAATATACATAAAACCATGTATGCATTTTCAAAGTAACTCAGACTTTCAACAAGACTAAGAGTCTAACAGCTCTGCTAGCAATTTGTATAAGAGACCAGACTGGTTGTATAGGCTGTGAGAGCAAACGAGTGAGTTAGTGATAGGAGACCTGTGTTGCTGGTCATAGGGCTACTTATAGTTTAGTTTGTAGTGGTGGGTAAAGTAAGTTCTTCACAGAACAACTTAATTATACAAATACTGCGCTTGCCTTACTTTACAGTGAACATGGGTCAGCTTTACAAGAGTGCAGCTTAAAGGCGCATTGTGCAAAATTGAAGATAGATTGAACTGAGGACTATTTGAACTCAACCTATAGAAAACAATGGAATAAGCCTGTACAGTTTATCAGTGAGTGAAGCTGATGATGAGAACCTTGCACTTTTATGCTTATTCTTATTGTACATTCCTTTTTTTGGACTGTTGACTCTAAAGGGTTCTTCCTTCAACACAGTTTTAGGGTCTGCAGTGCTTTAACAAGTTAATCTTGTTATTAAAACACTCACTTCACATTTTCTTGTGTCTGCTTGTGTTTGTTGCCTGCACACATTTCAAGGCTACAGTAGCTCTGCTGCAAGTTGTAAATAAATTTGTATTATGGAAAAGTAAATTTGTGCTATGCAGTACATTTGTGCTATAAACTTAATGCAGGGTCACCACATCAAAGCAAATTTCTCTCTCCAAACTGCATAAGATACTATTGTAAATCTGTTACGGTTAGTTGCCATGGGTAACTAACTGTTGCTTGCCCTTAATTTTGTTTTATTGATTGATTGATTGATTTTACAGCAAAGGCATGATCTGGGAGGTGTCTTTTCAACAGCAGTAATGCTCCGACATGACTATGGAAACACAGCAGTATAGGCAGCAATGTGTCTCTGTGGTTCTCTTGCACTCTGCAATCACGCGTTGCTGATCCTTTTGATTATGAAGTTGTGTCTTGGCAGACATAAGCTTCATTTTATTTGATAAAACTGAAAAACTGATTTTTACCATGGTGGGCCACCGCAGTAGAATATACTGTGTATACAGGGCAAACTGATTGATCTCAGATCACATGACCCAAATGGTGAAGAGACAGACCAACTTGTCCAACCTACCAAATGATTAGAGGCTAAAAACCTAAGCACCATGCTATTCCAATGTCACTGCGTCCGGAGAATGCGGAGGCACGCATAAAAACCAACAGATGTTGAATCTAGGTTAATTGTGATGATAAAAGACGTCATAGAACAGAGGCAGCAGATCAGCCTTTTTATTTGCCTGACAATAAAAAAAGTGCAAAACCATGCAGTCCCACAGTGCACACTGCACATGCATCCATATAGCCTAAGGCATCAGTACCACCATTGTGGGAAAAAGGGATTAAATCAGCATTTTGTTCTTTGTTTGGGTTACTGAGGTATACTGTGAAAGTTAACATTGTTTTCTGGGCAGATTGAATTTCATTAAAGGATCCAGGCAGTTGGTATCTGATGGGTTCAGGAGACCTGAAAGAGACATCACTCTCCTTTTGCATCACTGTGACATTGTGTCTGGTGCATTTTCTATGCTGAAATTTCTCCCTGTGATCACTAAGACAATGGCCTGACAAATGTTCCGAATCCAGCGCTGATCATGATTGACTTGACTGGATGCTGAACTTTCACTGCCATTTGGTTGTTTTGGAAGTGACACACTGGCTGACAGAGCTGTTTGAAAATGCTTGTTATGATCTGGTCTTTCTTACATATCAGAAGGGTAAACAAAAGATATTTCACAGCATCATCTGGAAGATGGACAATCTCTACTCTCTGTCACACACACACACACACACACACACACACACACACACACACACACACACATATTCTCTCTTGCACAGAAGCTACTCACACACTTTAAGTCAGATGAGTGGAACAGCAGCCCATCCATTCCATTTCATGGTGCATTCTGTCTGTCTGTGAAGGCTGAGTGTGTGTGTGTGTGTGTGTGTGTGTGTGTGCGCCTATGTTTGTGCACATGTGTGAGTGTGTGTAGATGCATGTGCACGTTTCCAAGTATGTGCCATTTTGTGTATTTTCCTTGAAGCGGGTTTGTGCATGCCTGCTGAGTGTATTTGCGTATGCCACACAGTCTCAGTATGCATATGTACACACAGCTGTCTCAGTAACTCGACTGTGCTCGCTCTAATTCAAAGGCAGTTTTAGGGTTTGATAGACTTTCATAGCAATGTAAGGGGATACCAGGTTTGTCAAACAGACCCTGATGCGCACGACACTAAACCCTCTTCTTAGGTAAAAGTTTTGTTTGAACTGTGCAGCACAACTATCCTTTACTTGTGTGTGTGTGTGTGTGTGTGTACATGTGCAGCAGTATGCATGCACATGTTCTGCTGTTTGCCCTCACAGCAGCAACGATCTCTGCCATGTCAATAACAATGAGAGCAGCCAAGATTTTAATGGGAATATAATCTCCTGTATATTTGTTGTTCTTTGGCACTCGTATGTATTTAGCCTGCCTGCTGTGGTTCAGAGATGAGAGAAGAGAGGGATGAAAGAGCAGAAGCTGGATTTGGACCAAGGAAGGATGGGATGGCCTGTTGGAGAAAAGAGGGAAGGAAGGAGGGATAACAGCTGGATAAAAGGAAAGGAAAGAAAAGCAAAGGGAAGGAGAGGTCGAAGGAAGAGAGGAACAAAGAGGTTGGATTTCAAAGATGTCCGCATATAAAATTCTTCAGTAATGACAGCAATGTAGCATTTCAAATTCAGCCCAAATTCAAAATTTATATCAGTTCATCTGTGTTTTTATAGAGATGTATATCCGCTTTCCCCCTTAAATGTACCCTTGAGCACTCTCAAAGTTTAAAAAAAAAAAAAAAAATCCATAATGTATGACAATGGCACATACTTTCTTTATCTGCTGCTTGTAACACTTCATCGAAGTGACATCGGGCTAAATGTTGAGTGAAATATTCAAAACCAAGATGCCATTGTTTTATGGCTACACCATTACATCAAATAGGACATATCCTAGATGTCTTGTGCATTATTTTATACACATTTCCCTGTAATTCAATAGGACATGTTTGGCATCTTTGGAAACCTTGGGATCTTAGCTAGAATTAAGAATAAAGTTCTGGAAGTTTGACTAAAGCTCAGCCATGCAGCATGCATTTGTAATGATGAACCCACTGAAGGAGACGGCTCAGGAGAAAAGGTTTCCACATATTGAGGTTCATTCTATCCCAGCTCCTTCCACTCTTGTTCCTTCCACTTGTGCGTTTGTGAAGGTATCTTCCACCTTTAGTGCTTTCCTGACACGCAAACACATTGTCACAACCAGAACCAATGATCCCTTCCATGGCCTCCGCGAGACCAAAGACCTTTCTGCTGGGATATAATGAGTTCCCCCAGCAGAGAGAGAAAGACAGGGTAAAAGCGAGATAGAGAGAGATGAGGCCGCTGATAGGGAGGAGAACAATAACAGTCAGCAGTGCACAACTCCCCCTCTCTTTCTGTGACTAATACTGTTGTCCTTCAGGTGGCAAGAGGTATTCCTCCGTTAGTTTGTCTTGCCCTCTTTCTTCCTTTCAACCCAAGGATACGCCAACTGTGGCCGGCCAGACCATTTCAGCGTGCAGTACTGCATATCTGCGTGTCCATCTATGTGTGTATGTGTATGTTTGTGTCAGGTGGTCGTGGTGATCGCACATTGTCCCCATCAGGGCAGTTCTAGGATTACAGCCTGTTGCAGGCGGCACAACATTCAGGAGACAAATTAATGCAACAAACAGCCCTTTAAAAAATATTCCATGCTTTTTGTGAGATTATTGAGATGGGTGCCCGGACCCAATGGGACCTGACTGCTCCTGTTATAAGGTTTACTAGACAGGCGCAGTGGAGAAACACAGGAAGGGAGAGGGAGAGGGCAGGACATGCAGCAAAGGGCTGGGTATGGAATCAAACCCAGGCCGCTGCAAGGACTTAATGATATGTTATGCATAGTGCTAGTTGAGCTTTAGCCTGCTGCTACTTACTGTAACAGTTAATGGACACTGCATATACCCAGTATTTTGTCTGGCATGGATTGATGAAAGAATTCATGAAAGTAGCATTTAAACATTTTTTCATGGTTTTGCGATGTATTTGTCTGTTACAGTAAAATCTTCACCTAGGTGACAAACACTACAGTTAACAAGCAAATTTCTGAAATGTAAATGCTGGGTTTAATTGAAGCTCCAGCTGGGTGTAAAACATTGCCATTTTAAGTTTCTGCAAACCAAGAAATCCATTAAAATGTCAACATTTCTGAACTAAAAATACACTGCATATCAGCATTTAAACTTCTAGCCAAGTTGATGGAACCTACGTCAATGTCATGTGACTGGTAACGGTCATGCATACATGAACACTAGCTAATGCAGTTAACGCCACCAAAACTACTTGGTTAAGGTTAGTAAAATGTTTGTGGTCATAATTAAGGTTAGGAAAAGGTTATTGTTAATGTTACAAAATATTGTCTAATAATTGCTACTTACGGCTAGCTAGTACGAACATGATCCTCACTTGACACAGGACTCAATCCATGGTCTGCAGAAGCAATTTATTATGCCATCCTTCAACCCACTGACCTCCTAAAGTGTCATTTTTTGCTTGTTTTATACTGTATCATGAAACCTGAAAATGTGAAACGTGCAGAAACGTGAAATGCCTGCATTTATTCCTGGCGACTTGGCTGCAGGTCAGGTTCAACAAAATTTTCTCAGTCTCAGTTGGGTCATTTTTAAAATGTCAAGCTCAAATCAAGCTATAATACTCTGTCTTCCGTTACCTATCAAGTTCACCTTCTATGGAAACAGAGAAAGACGTCCCTGGCAGACTGAAATGCTATGTTATTTCTGCATAATATTTCATGTAAGAGTCTATGTCGTCATCTTAAGCCATGGGCCAGTCCAAAATTTGTGTGTTTCCCTCTTGTAAATAATCCACGAAAATTCAATTCAAACAATTTAAAACAACTTCTTTATTTGTACCCACTCTGCACAGGGATGTGTTCTGTTAGTTGCCATAGAGGAATAATGTGTCAAGCCTTTTCTATGCATTCACTGAATAAATGAATTACACTGTACCCACGGTGGTTATTAATTTGGACGCACAACTTTGAGGTGGCAAGAGGGAAACACAAAGGAAGAGGGGTTTTCATTGGAAGAGACCTTAGCTGACACCTGAGCTCCTGGCAGCCGCAATATGAGAGCAATGGTAATAGACGAGGCTGGAACAGAAATGGGGTGAAATTGTAATTTTCCACCCACAGCTGAGAGAGGATGTTTCAGATGTGTTCTATTGCTCTTAATATTAATATATGGCTGGGACAAGCAGTTTCAGGCTGTACGATACAGCGGAACAGAATGAGAATAGATCTAGCCCGCTGTGAGGCTGAGCGTTTCAGAGCAGATGTGGGAATCCACTTCTATTAGCTGTTTAATAATGTAAATGCTCACACTGTGCTCCAGCAGTACATTATATCACACAGTGCGAAGATGAGTCAAGTTGTAACTGTCAAAATCGCACAAAGGGCCGACCTCTTTTATTGCAAAGTCAGGAACCTTGCAAAGTAAGATCTAGATTTGATCTGTATGTGAGGTCACTATATATTCATGTTATGCTCGCCCTTAACACATAGCCTGGACTTTGAAACTTTGCAAATTGCTCCTTTAGTTTGTGTCTGAATTGAGTCACTTGTAAGATTAGTCATGAACTGTCTTGTTACCTTTGATTTTGCGGTACTACTCATCACCAACACTGTCTTTCAGTGTCTGAAAATCACTGTTTTGCCCTACTCTTCTGTCAGTGCCTTGTTCCACCCCGACATCCAGCTTTTCTTTTATTTATTTAGTCAGTCTAGCAGACCATGGGATTTGCTGTGTCTAATGTTTTAAGGGCTATACTGCTCGGGAGCGGAAGGAGTAAGGTAAGCTGCAGTATTTTCCTGCTGGATGTCTTCTGTATTGGGGAGAAAAAAGAGGCCTTGCTCAACTGAATTAGTCTAAGTGCCTCATCTCAGGTGTTAACAAAGTCAGGCATTTAGCACAGGGCCAGTTTTGTTCACACTGGAGACAATACAGAAACCGATTCTACCACAGCTACTGGGGTTTACTGGAAAATACAACCCAAGAGTTTTGTGGAGCTTTATGGATGATGGCACCATCTGAAATATTTTAGGCTACATTGTTAAGCCTTGAAATACCTCAAAATAAAGAGCCCTGGTAATTTTGTGTACAATTTTTTGCTCTGTGTGAAAATGACCCAAGATTATGGCAAAACACAGTGTTAATGCAGTGACCTGCTGGCTGCCCGGCTGCTGATTGTGGTTATTTTTGGTTTGGCCACTCACAGCAGTACTAGACCAAATTGGCCATAGTCACACGAAACAAAATGTTGGCTTTGAGGGAGCCACGGCTATTCGAGTACACATACAAACAAACTTAGGCCACCTTTAGACCTTGCATTGAGGTGTCCAGATTGCATACAGATTGCATACATTATCCAGAAGCTAAATTTTGTTTGAAATGTTTAAATAATGCATGTAGATTTCACATTTCTCTTGCAACAGAAATGCAAGGATGAAGACAAATGCAAAACAAGACTACAAACAACAGAAACTGTCTGCACAAAATCATTTCATATATGCTATATGAAATGGAAATAGAAATCGAAACACCTCACACACAAACACCTGAGGATAAAATTTACAGGCGGATAAACATTTTGCAAAACATGTCTTAAAAAGTGGACATTATAATAATGCCTGGATGAATGTCCTCAAAAAGGTGAACATCCAGAGGAAGCTTGTGCCATTGTATGCATGCCATAAATTTATACACAAGAGTAAGACTGTATTTTTAATTTGGCTGATTACAAATAAATACAATCAGATAGTTGTGGTTAATTTCCTTAGGGTAATTTATTGTACTGTATCACTGCATTGATTTTTTTTTTTTTTTAAATTTATATAGAGTGATTGCTAATCACAATTTTGTTGAAAGCACAAGTTAAGTTGTACTTCTGGGTTAAGATACCTCGAGATGCTCTGCTCAACTTCAACAGGCTGCCTTGAATCATCGAGACAGGCCTATAATTTTGCACTCAAGATGTCTCAAGATGTCTAAAAAGTGAAGACTTACACGTCCTCAAATCAAATTTCAGTTTGACATCTGGAGATACTTAAATATCTTCTCTTAAGACATCTTGAGATATATTGACATACTGCAAGTGCGGGCTTAAACACGAGCACAAGTATGCGCGCGCACACACACACGATCATCAAAATGATTCAAGTGAGTGTATAAGCTTACTAATAGAAAAAAACAAGTAATATGGACAAAGAACATGCAAGAACAAGGAGAAATTTGAAAAAACGATTCAGATTCACAAGGATATAGATAAAGAGATAGTTTCCCTCCTTGTCAAGTTATTTGATCCTGGGTATGTTCTTGACACTCCGTACGTGATGTGCAGTCTTGATCTGAGAGTTGTTCTATTAATAAAGGAGGAAGTGCTGTGTCTGCACAGGCCTTTGATACCAGCTGAAGGCATCTCCCTCTCCTGGGCAAGGCATTAATTATATAGAAGAGATCCAAGTGGAGAGGGAGCAAACGTGTCACCATTAAATCTTTGAGGAGAGTTCTGATACCACCCACTGTAAAAGCAACCCTACTTACTGTACCATCCTCCTCAAGAAGCCCCAGTTCTCTCTCTCTCTCTCTCTCTCTCTCTCTCTCTCTCTCTCTCTCTCTCTCTCTCTCTCTCTCTTTCTCTCTCTCTCTCGCTCACAGGAGTCACAGTTGCAAAGTCTGCCAAGGCTGTTGTCTAGCCTCAGAGAACAAAGTACTTTTTCAATCCAACTTTGTTAGATGTTGGATGTGTGGGTGTTTGTTGTTCCCCATCATCCTGCAGTGACAGGCTGGAGGAAAAGCTTTGTGGTCTGCACCCTTTTTTTTTTAGACATGTGATGTGTCAATATTTGTATTGGACTGTGCGTTCCCAAGTCAAACCAGTGTTGTGTAAAAATACCCCTTATATTACTGACTTGACGCTGTGCCAGGACACGTATTGGTCTCTCTTCTAATAATGATGCAACATTGACTTAATCAGGGAATGGGATTGGTAAATACTGAAGGATAGAATCAAGATGGCAGGGGACCTAAAAAGGCCATCAAAATTTAATTAAATTAATTTATCTTGATTATATAAAAATTGGACATAATTATCTGCAAAATACAGAATGACACTGTATTAACGAAGATTTCTGCCTGATGTGGTAATTTGGTCAGCCGGTCAGATGTCCTAGAAAGACCTACAAGGATGCAAGATAACATTTCGGTGTTATTTTTCAAGGCAAACTTGTGATAGGGAAAGTCACCTTGATTAGGCTGTGGATCAGACTGCTGATCAGGGCTTGTAAAGGATGGGAGGTCTGGTTGTGAAACCTATTTAAGCATCCTTTGATTCTCTAACCTTTTTTGGATCAGAGAACATCGGCCTTGGAGATCATGCACATGAAACAAGTTCACAGGAGAGGTTACCTATCAATGTAGAGGTGCTGTCAGTGATTGATGTCAAATATATTAGTTAATCAAGTTATATATTGATTATTTTTCGTTGGAACATAAACTCACACAACCAGATGATCTTGCAAGTTAATTTTCTTTTGCACACCCATCTGGCCACCATTTGCTGGAGGCCACAAAACAGGCGGACCAATCAGCATCTTTTTGAAGAACTACAGGCATAACTTAGGTGATGATGACAGTGACAATCTACATCGCACTGAATTCAAAAACAGAAACGACAGGACATCAGCGTAGATTTTCCTTACAAAAACAGCGAGAATCAACATGAGCAATATGCTTGCTCAGTTTAACATCACAGTTGCAGCTGTTTGTTTGACTTCAGTGCTCTCACATTGTTCATTTGTCTCTGGTCACTGGATGTGTTAGCTAATGACAGACAGATGGTTGATCCAGTCACCTACATATGTTTGGAAATGCCTGTTTCCGCAGTGTGAACCCAACAGGCATTACTAGTGGAAGAGTGAAACCATAACGATGGTTTAATGGTTATCCTAAAGTTAACAGGGTTTATTTTAGATTCCTGGAAGTTAGGATGCTTATGTAACACACTTTTTCTTTCTGAAGTTAGGATTGGAGGGTTGACTTTGGAACAGTCTGTAATGACTATTTGCCTAAATCAGGTATGATCTGCAAGTTAGGAGGTGTCTGTCACATGCACCCAGGTTCCTATGCTGACATATAGAGAGCAGGGAAACATCCTGGACGGGTTTCCAGTCCATCCCACATAGACATAAAAGACCTTTAAAGGAAGATTCAACTGTAAAAGACATTAGCACTGTTTAATCACAAATATGCCTGTTTTTCCTCGTGGTTGTGGTATTGTTTTGTTGTTGTCTAGTTTAATTTCTTTACACTACACCATAGGTTTCTATTGGCGCATCAAAATTGGGATGACAAAATTCTGAGGACGCAGAATCTAAAAGACAACAAGGGGATAGAGGCAAGGTACTTACATCTACAAACAGCACAAATTTCCAGCACCATTGTTGTTCCAATGTGTTGTCACTCTGAACTAAACATAAAATATGCAGCTACAGAGACAGCCATCCAAATACAGGCTTTGCCAGCCACTGGCATGGTGGAGCAGGGTTGGAAAATGTGTGTTCTCAGGTTTCTGATTACAAAATTCGGTTTCTTCGCCTTCCTCCTATTGGATGATTAGATGGTGCATTTTCACATTCATTGGATGCTAATTGTAATCAGTGTATACTGTATGGCTACAGCCTGCAAAGCTACCAGGGTTGAAACTTCGTTTACATGAATGAGTCTTGTGTATATATATGTTACAACAGAACAGGCACACCTTAGCAAGCTCTAGCACAAATTAACCCCTGTCCCTAGGGACTGAGCTCCAATAAGTATTTATTAGATCCACTGCAGGACTGGTATTTGTCATTCAGACCAAGGAGGCCACACCGGCCAATCTGCAGGATCTTACAGAAAAGGGAAGAATATGGTAGATGGAGATGTTGGAGTATCAGAAGCTTGTTACTTTTTTGTTCCTTTTTTATTACTTGAGTAGAAACGTGTTCTAATTTGTCCTCTCTTTCAGGGTCATCAATATGGTTCTTAATAAAACAAAGATGTTGTCAGACCAAGATAAGGAATGTGATTTTTAAAGGTTTCATTTCTTAGGATATGAAGCTGGACTTCTCCTGCAACAAAGAAATGACAGATCCCCTGGTGTTTAAGATAATATGGGCTTACAAAGCATTTTTTATGTTTTCCATGGGAACAGGAGCTGCATTTTGCCAAGGTATTAGGCTGAGCCAAGAGAGGAGGGAAATATCTGTTTGCCTTTGATGGACTGTTATTGTGTCGTCTTCTATTTTTTCCTCAGAAGCTTTTTGTGCAATCAAATGAATATTAAAACCACCTCTCTCCCTCTCTCGTGCTTTGTGTGTACATTAGGCCATGTAAGTGCATGTGCCTCTTTTGACTGTGTGTTTTACATGACTTTCTTACATGAGACTTCTCTCACAGCTGCAAGCAGCAAATTAGTGACTGAAAAAGACAGACATTTTTTTGACTCGTGGCGTGCAAAAGCATAAAGTGCCTCTTGAGAGTTGCAGACCTGAGCATGCATGCTTCCTGTCTGTCTGCATGCAACAAACAGCTGTGCAGACAAATATATACATGTGTACTGTATGTCTCTGCTTGTACACCCTTGCAAGTATATTGGTGCGTACCAAATCGCAACGGTGCTGTAATGCTGAAGCTGTGTTGTACAGTCTCTCTGATATGCCAGTCATGGTCGAGACGGTTAGAGACTTCAAAGTGGCTGAAAGTAGCTCAGAGTCAGCCTTAGTCTTCAGGCAGGCGGGTTCAGGTTTACCTGACAAGCCTCTTAAAACACATAATCCTGTTAATTCAGAATGTAAGTCTGTTTGCTGCACAGTTCTCATCCACAACTAGGAGCTCAGCCCCTACTGAGACAAGTTGAGCTGCAAAGTCGTCAGCGAAAAAAAAAAAAAAAAAAAAAAAAAGAAACTATACCTGTGTCTGTGTGTGTGAGTGTGAGTGTGTGTGAAAAATAGAGCAAGCTCAGAAAGTATTTGGTTAGACTTTTTTTTTTTTGATGATGTGGCTTTATGTGCTTTTTAATTAGGATGTGGAATGACACCGTGACTGAGGTTAAAAGTTTACACTGTCAGCGTCACTGCCAGAGTCTCTTGAGCCATTTATGATGTGAAATTAAAGAACTACAGCTTTTGTTGTTCCTATAGCCCCCCTTTTCATGGTGCCAATGTTATTTTCCACAGAGAAAACAATGACAAATTTAAACATGATCACCCTACTTTCTGCCAATCTTCCGTGCAGTTTCTTTCATACTTAAAATGTGGGTCTGGTAGTAATATGAGGTAAATGGAGCAGAATGCTATGATTATGGTATGGTAATTTTTTTTTTTTTTTTTTTTTTGCTTGGATTGTAAATGCTTCCTCAGTGGTAACCATAGAGTTCAGTGCAGATTTAGTAGGAGAAACAGCAGTTTTTTTTCTGTTCAGTGTCTTCACCATCTCCTTTTTAGTGTGTATGTTGGTATGTGCCATAAATTGATTTAGAGTATCTATTTATTAAAGGAGCAATTACAGATCTGCGCTTGCATTTCCTGTGTCCCTTCCTATGTATTCCCATGTTATTTTTTTTTTCCTCAATTCTGTCCAAGGTGCAGCTCCCCTCTCTCCACCAAGGGTATTTCATAACTGTATCACAGCTGCCCCTGCCATGAGTTATGGCGCTCGGTGATTCATTGAGTGATTCTGATGAGGTTATGAGCGAGCCAAGGACAAAGTTATCTCTCCTCTCCCCAACAGAAACATGGAGTTTATTAGCCTTCCAAGCAATAGACTTTTTTTTTTCTTTTTTTATCTAACCCTTCATTCCTCCACCTCAGCCAGCCACTTCATGCAGCACATACATTGGTTGGCACAGTCCATAACGTAGTTAAAAAAAAAAAAAAAAAAAAAGGAAAAGAAAAAGAGGAAAAATCCATTACATTGCTGCCTTGACTCGTGGAGCCAATATAGTGTAATTCATCCTGAAGCTTGTTCAAGTCGAAATGGCCCTATTCACAGACTTCCATTACAACAATAAGAGGAAGGGGGGGTGAAAAAAAGAGGCATGAAACCAGACTTCCACTCGATTTGCGTCCAGTGTGCTACCTCTGTGCATGTACGTCTGCGTTGGGGGCTTGTGTGTTCATGCTTTTGTGCGCACGTGTGGGTTTGTGAGCCGTGGTGAAGCGTGTCTAGGGCGTGTAATTGAATGACTGGGATGCCCTGCTCCTCCATTATTCCACCTGAACCCAGGGCGGAGAGAGAAGACAGAGGGAGCATCTTACATGGCAGAACCCTGGGGCTGATGGATAGTGCAATAATGACGCATCCTGCAAAACTGTCTGGAGATGTAGATTAGCATGGAAACTCAGCTACATACACACACAAACGCCTTTACTGTCCAACTTTCTTATTCAGTTCATCTTTTTAACCTTTGCTCAAGAGTCAGTATTTCCACATAGTGTCTCGTCTGAGTCAACTCATATCCGGCATGATGATTTATTGTCTACTAGCTTGATCTTCTGTGACCGGAGCTGTAGGTTCTGCAGGGGGCAAAGTGAAGGCTTGAAAGGGCATGAACAGCAATGAACAATGCTTGGTTCATTGTTGATGTCAAACATTTTTTTCCTTCAAGCATAACTATACTACTATATGCTTTCTCTTTCTGTGTAATGAGCCTTTTTCCAGGCCCTAATGAGAAAATTTGTTTAATTTGGGAAAGGCTGATTTACAGTTTTATTTTGGTGAAATGGTTTACAGTCTAGTTTTGGTCAAATGGCTTGGATTGCATGCCTGTCATTTTCATTATTTGATTCATTGCCTTCTGTTCATTAGTGTTATTATTATTATTATTATTGGTAGTAGTAGTAGTAATTGTAGTAGTAATAGTAAGTTGTTGTATTTTAACATTTTAAAGGTGCGCCTTTTTTTTTCTTATAAAAATACACCCCTCTCATCAGACAGGGTTACAAAGTGGGGCTACAGCAAGAATAATAATGTCCCCATTCCCTTAAGATGCCATATATTCATCCTACAGTGTAAATTAAGTAAATTAATTGGTAAATTAAATTCTAAGGTCACTTATGGTCTCTGACAGAAAAGGGCACAGGAAGTTGTGAATCAAAACTTAGGAGTGGATTGTAAAATCATTCCATAGCTGAATGCTCTGACCAGAGAAAGCTGGACTCACCAATGTTAGCTCTTCTGCCCCTATCAGCCCATTGGTATCCATCCTTTATTCCATCTATTTTCCATATTTACGGTCATGGATAGCTATCCCTGCATGTGTTTTGTTGACTCTTTGGTGCAAAGGAAACATGCCCTAATGAGTGCAACATATTGATGTCACATTACAAAATTGGCTCATGCAGCTTTAAAGCAACATAGTTCATGGTTTTTGATATTTCCAAACAGCTCTGATCCCACTGATGTTTTGCTTAATTAAATTGTCAGTAGGACTAAATTATCGATGCTGGATCAGCCATACTTTTAGATGCTCTGGGGATATGGACTGTGATGTTCTCTGTCATCCTCAGGGGAGAAGTGTGCAACGACATTGTTATCTCACGATGTGACATCCTACAACATCTGACGTGCAGTTTTAAACACGGAGAAATGAATGATTTCAGGAACATGTCATTTATGAGCAGTGTTGCCAGTGTGGCAAAGCAGAGGGGCTTGAACTGACCCCAAGCATAAGAGGTCGCATAGATATAATTAAAGTTTCACAACAGGCTGGTTACATGACAGAATGGTGAAAAAATCACTGTGCCAACTGAATGGGAATACAGGAGAGAGGGGTGCACGCACACACACACCCTGACAAACATACACATGCATGCACCCAAACTAACATCATTCCTCATCTATTTCATCACAAGGAGAGACCCAGACTGTGCACGTGTACACGCCTCCTTACAAGCACATGCACACACACACACACAAATCTCTCTCTCTCTCTCTCTCTCCTACTCATTGCTGTTTGCCTTAGGACACAGACCGTCCTCTACTGTCTGTTTATGAACTCATCTGTTTGCAGCAGACAGGCCGGAGATGAGGACATTTATGACACGTCACGTTCTGGCATTTTTAACATAATTAATCGACTGTCTAATTTGCCCAAGGCGTTCTTGAGGTGTCTTGACATCTTGTACAGCCATCTCGCCACATATCATAATACTATCTGCTGTTCCCTGCCATCATCTGCTTCATTTGTAACCTTTGAAGTTGCGGGGACATTTTTTGTGGAGCATCCAGCCGCCCGGGTGTTAGAGGTTGTTTCCTTTAAAATTGTCTGAAATAGAGGCTTATTACCCAGAATTATGTAGCGGAATTGCAGCGGAGGATGATCATCTGAATGTGTCACACGTACCTGAGTAATTGAACTAACAGGTGGCAAACAAACCTTGTGTGTGTTTGCGTATGTGTGCGTGAAGGTACATGCACACACAGGCGTGTTTGTTCGTCTGCACCCACAGAATCCTTCACTTATCACCCTGATGGGAGCCAGGGATCAATAATGCATCAACCAACAGATGGGTGACTGTCCCTCCTATCATTTGTTGCCTCTCCTCATCATTTCCCCAGCCAAAGTATTAGAAAACAAAGGTGCGAGAGAGAGAGAGAGAGAGAGAGAGAGAGAGAGAGAGAGAGAGAGAGAGAGAGAGAGAGAGAGAGAGAGAGAGAGAGAGAGAGAGAGAGAGAGAGAGAGAGAGAGAGAGAGAGAGAGAGAGAGAGGTGGGGGGATGTTATGTTTCCTTTCATTTGTCAACAGGAAATGGCCATTGGGGAATTATAATATCCATCGCAATGCAAGAGTACTGATGAGCAGCACAATACTTCACATCAAAGGAATGGGTTGAGTGATTTAGTTGGTGTTAATTTGATTGTGGAGAACTGTCTAATTTCCATTTTGTTTCTGCTGTATTGCAAAGCTTTTCCTTTGGCCATTTCACAGAGAATTATGTTGCCATAACCGTTGCTTTTTATTGATACTCAAAAGATATTCATGGTGAGCATAAAGATAAAACGACAGTTTTACAAGGACAGCTCAAACGTGCAGTAGAAGTAAAAAGGGAATTCACTAAGTTGTAAATCTGGAGACGCAGCAAAAGGATCGAACGCTGCCCAGTATGAGAAAACTGCTTGCTGTACAGAGGACGCCTCTCCAGAGGGTGGTAAAGTCTACCTACTGTACATCAAAAGCCTTGCTCTTCCATCCATCCACGATGTCTCTCAGGAAGTCAGAAAGTTCATGTCGTTTAGACTCAGATTGGTAAAGCAATAGATACACTTGTAGGCATCGAGCTCAAGGACAGAACTGTTTTACTCTATATTCTTATTAGGCATTTGCTTATGCATGTCTAAAATTAAACCACACTTAAATCTATGAGATCTAGAGACATGGAGACTCACAGAGAAGCATTATTGCTTCCATAAAGATTCTTAAGTGCTTGAAAAAATGAGCAAGAGGACCTGAGTTCAGGCGCCTGGCTATTTTGGCAAGCATCTATACTGCTGAGATTTTCTCTGAAGAAGGCATAAAATCCCTACCTGAATTGTTCATATTATTAACGTAATAGCTACATTAGGATGTTTTTACAAGACAAAATATGCAATGACTTATCTGTTGGATTCTTGAAATTGCAGTCAATGGTGGATAGTTTGTCACTTGCATAGCAAGAAAAATATTTGAGTGACAAAATCATAAATACATCCTTCCTCTAATTAGAGATTTTCCCATCAAAAGGGATCAAACTAAGCAAACACAAGCAAGTTGTGCTTTTTGGTGGAAAGATCTTGAAGCTGGTTTTGAGCTATTTATTTATTTAACAAAGATTGCTGAATAAGTTATCATATTGAGCTATATAGCACATAAATATTTACATTACTATTATATGCATAGCCATATTTCCCCATCTCAGTCAATACATAATTAGTTATGATTGGGATCATAATTAAATAGGCCAAAGCTTACTATTTAAGTATGTGGAGTGCAGTATAAATAAGCTTTCTCCACATGCTGCGCTAATTAGCAGCCATCATCTTGACATTTTGTAAGATTTATAAATGTACACAAAAAGCCCCTGTCTGAGTGCTTTGATGAGTGTAGCAATAAATAAACTGTCCAACTAATTTCCAAATAGTTGCTCAATCAATGAGACTCATTGCTGTATTTTTTTTAATCTATCGGATCAATTTTTATTTATTTATTTATTTATTTTCCTCGAGTGATATTCTTTGGCAGTTTACAGCAACACTCTGTGTTTCTCTGTTACAGTGTCTTTTACAAGCCTGCTACCCTTTTCCAGTTTCTCCTGTTTCACGCCTGCCTTTGTGTCATAACTCTTACAAAATGCACAGTTGTAATGCATTTCAGTATCACACAAAAAAATACAATTTGCCACTGAACTGGAATGCAGTTTGTAAAGATTAAACAGAATGTTGCAGAGAATACACCTAACGATTCTCCAAATATGACTTGTGAGAAAAGAAAAGGATTAATTTGGATTATGGACTAATTGCCTTGTGTGCAGTAAAACTAGTGCAGTGGAATCCAGTAGTGAACAGGGACGACATGCAAATTACACAAACTCTCTCAGTATGGGTTAGTTTTATACATCGGAGCTAGAAAGTGTCAAGTTACTCTTTACAGACACATGCCCAGCAGGAGCAAATTGTAAAATTTTAGGCTTCACTTTTGTTTTCACAGAAGTGAGAGGGAAGAGCTCTGTTGGATTGAGTGTAATACAAGAGGAGCAGAGCTCCTTTCTCCGGCACTGACAGCACTCAAAGAAAGTGTCGAGAGCAGTCTGACTGATGAAGACATTCAAGTTCAACTGTTCAGCTTTTTCACCATTATTCGTTGTTTTTTTTTGTTTTGTTTTGTTTTGTTTTTTTTGTTTTTTAGCTCTCTTTCTCTCATTTTATAAGATCTGATTTTACCGTTTTTCTATTTGTTTGGAGATTTGTGCATGTACCTGAACATGTTCAATCCTACAAGTGTTAAGCCGGATTAGTTATTCATATGGGTACAGAATGTTGATTCTATACTGCAGTATGAGGGAAAAGTTTTGAGGGTCATTTTATACTGCATTACAGTCCATAATAGGCATAGGTCACTCCTCTCCCTCCCTGAAATATAATAGTTTTATGGTTATCGAGGTTGTTTTATTGTCTTTTCTTTCGTCTTCTCTTTAGAGTCCTACTTTGTTTAGCTGTAAAACACATTGCACTACATTTGACTATACTAAATGTGCTACATAAATAAAGTTTATTTTTGGGGGGGGGGGGGGGTAACTTGTCAAATCAGCTGAGACAGGCTAGTTGGGAAGTGATTAGATTAGAAGGGATATAAATGTATATAATGTGTATTTTTGACCATCTCAGATTCAATATCCATTACCCCTGTACTATATCGCCTGTACTAAATAGCCACTTTGTACACTAATGCCTCCTTGAAATCTGTTGTGAAATGGAAGACTTGAATACATCTTTAAAGCATACCTCTGATAGACAATAACCAAAAGTGATTATCCATCTTATCTAAATCTGTAATGCTGTTTAAATCTACTATGTTGACTTAATCCTTTCCTCTCCTCTGCAGTTCACAAATGCACAGTTGCTTGATTCTGGCCGTTGAAATAATGAGGAGCTTTCTTCCTACACTGTACCTTTGATATGTTAAACCACTCAGACTCACCAACTGGCAGCAGCAGCTGAACTGGAGAAGCTTTACCTTCTGGGACGCCCAGGTTAGCCAAGTAGACAGATAGAGAGAGAGAGAGCTGGGGAGAGAGACAGAGAGGTGGAGGAGTGAGACAGGTAATGGGTGATTGGCAGTGCTTCTGGCATGTTCCAGGACATAGATTTGAAGTGCTACATAACCCCGATGGGCAGCAGGGCAGGGGGCCTCCCTGTGGGCAAGTGATTGAGTGGAGAGGTTAAGTTTGGATCAGGCTCACTGCCTAACGTTGATAAAAAATTACTTTCGCTCGAATCAAGCAAGTAGACCTCTTTGCTCCTGTGAAAAAGAGAGGCCAGATAGATCGCCCTAGTAAGAACTTGACCCCTGCCCGAGTGCTGCCAGACTTTACTCTCATTCTGCTTGAGATGCTGCAGAAATAGTCATGTATGCTCAAGTGCCTTTCCCAGTTTATCACATCATGAGTCGCTCACCATGTGAACTGTCAATGTCTTGTTTAGTTGCAGCTCCAAAATGCCAGCTTTTGAGGATTGGAGAAAAAAAAAAAAAAAAAAAAAAAAAAAAAAAGATGATCAACGTTAACTTTCAAAGTATTTTCAACAGATTGTCTCAATCTTATGATGATAAAACATTTTATCCATGTTGTGAAGGAAGAAAGATTTCACTTTCACTGAGACACTGTAGTTTGTTCTATGGAGGCTTACTATATGTTAGTCCCATTAGCAGTGCCAGTGCAAGTATCTTTAGCTGCTGCAACAACAGCACAAACAACCTCCCACCCCTGAAACATCCTCTAAAGACACTGAAAGACATGTTTTCTGGTTCAACAAGGCGGCTCATTGTGCAAGTGGGGAGCAAACCCTATAGATTTTAAAGTCACCCCCGACCCCATTTTGATCGTGCAACTGATTTTGCTCGACACTTATACCAGTCAACGTCACAGATGGTGAACTTGAAAGTGGCACTGAACTACTTTCCACTTTCTCCCCCTTCTTCCTTTGCTTTCTCTCCTCTCGCCAACATCCTCGATTGGCTTGAAGCACTGTTTGAACTTACGATGTACCTCCTATCCTGTGTGTCGTGACTGTGTGTCGTGAGTCATTAGCTGTGCTTGGTGTGGGTTAGGGAACAATTTTTCCAGCACTCTTGAAAGCTGTGGAAAAGTATATGGCATTTGTTAGACAAATGCTGGCCAATTAAAAGACACAAAAAAGGGGGGAACAAAAAGAAGAAAAATGTGATTGCATTTGAGAGTGAACAGAACAGTTTTATCTACAATGGCTACAGTGTTGATAATGGAGCACTGCGGGTGGCAGTTTTATGTTGAACTATAAATTATGTTGCATACGATATAAATTACACTGTGATCTTGTTTTAGCTATGAAAAATAACAGTTATGATCCCGCTGAGGTCGTCTGCATGCCAATAACTTGAAATGACAAACTGTCACAAAATCTTTTTTCACAAACACACACACGCATACACTCACACAGACAAGGGTCAACACATTCTTCATCCATGTTTTGGCCGAGTAATTACAACTGGCACCGTATCAGTGTTTTGACCTTCATAGAGGTGTAGTTTAGACACTGTGTCTAATTGACTCTGTGCTTGTTAAAGTAATCTTATTCATAACTGTGCTGCGGGCTTGATAGGGTCATATTCCACTCACAGTGTGACATTGAAGTCAGGGGTGGGAAAGTGGGTAGCCAGGACTAGGTAGCCACATTGTTTTGTAAATGACACCCCTGCTCACAAACTCCTACTGCGATATAAACAATCTACAGAAATACGACACGCTTGGTCTCTTTCCCACAGGCCACGCCACATGTTAACATGGGTAAAACACAGAGAAACACACAGCTGAGGTGTCTGGTAGCGCAACATGAAGCCAATTAGATGACAGGTTTTGCATATGGTCCCCACCCTCTCCATCTGACCGCTGCTCAAAACAGACAGAGAGTAATGGTATGTTTACAAGAAAACTGAGGGAAAAGAGAGACAGCTACAGTAGCGAGACAGCCCGAGAAAGAGGCATAAACACAGGCATAGAGGAATGACATGCATCGTAAAGGCACTGCTAAATGAGAGAGGATGGAAAGGAATTTAATCTAACCGTTTATCATGCAAATTTAAGGTCATGTTCAAGAGCTGGGGGCATAGCGAACAATCGTCGGGCACACTGATCTGTCACTATATCCCTGCCACTGCCGGCCATCCTCACAATCCACTGTGTGCCACGTGTAAGTCTGCCTGAATCCATTTGTACTGCTAATGTCACGAGTCCCATTTCATCACCTCTGCCTTACACACCCACAGAGAGGATGCAAAAATGTCTCCCTCCTTACAGTGCACCTTCAGTATGCTGAATTTTGATCGGATATATCATCCTGCTGCAGTCGTTTTGGCAACACCTGCATTTTCATTTTCTTTGGACATTGTGTTGAACTGGAACCAGGGGTTGCTAAATTGAGTGAGAGCATTTAGAAAGTCTTGCATAATTGTGTGGTCAGTTTAAAAGCCTATGCTTTTGGTGCGCGGTGTGTGTGGGTTGCCATACAAACTTCATTGTGGATAGCACCAGCTACTGTACATGCATTCAACTAATTTCTAATAACATTGCGTGGAGGTGTCTGTGAGAACCAGTGCTTTAAACCCCTGTAGCCGAAATGGAAAATCAGTTATCAAACATTTTTTCAACAAGTAGCTTAAATCCATTTATTACTGAGCTATCACACATACACCGTGGGTATCCAAAGAACTACCTTTTGACATGTTGTGAAAGCTGGCCATGATTATGATTCCATTTATTCTACTCTGGCCTCATTTCCTCCCTCTATTTCCCCCAATGGTTACAAATAAGCATGCCACACAGGCACCCACTGAGCCAGTAAGTGACAAGATGCATCCTCTCTTCAAGTATTATCAATTTCTGTTCAAATTAAACTTGATTTAAAATTTACCTTTAATTATGGCCCTCTTATCAGGCCAATCGGTGCAGCTAGAACAGAACAAATGCGCCAAAATCCATTATCAGTCCAAATTTTGCCCATGTCAAACCAGTGAGTGGTATCTGAGGAAAAACAAAAAATTGAACCTTAAATTATGGTGATATCAATGAGGACAATCACATGGACAGAGCCATATTAGCCCCTCTGTTTTCATCTCTTGGTCACAGTATCAGAGGGGAGGGGAAAGATTATTTTCATTGTTTTGAGAGTGTGCCCAGACTCTCAGTATCTCAATATCCACACAACTTGTTCACCTGTCCCTAAAAGAACGTGTCCAGGCTTTTGATAATCCTGAGCTAGGGAACCAGCTCCAGTTCAGTGATGAGTATCATCACCTCTGTTGGGTTGACTGAACACACCATCCATTTCCTGATTTGGATCTTATTTTTGCTCCATTCCACTCATTCAAAAAGAACAAACCTCACCATCACCAGTCATCCCACTCATGTGTTGCGTGCCTGAACTGCTCTAACAAACCTTTTGTCCAAGCCAGCACCTCATACTCTGGCCTTTTAGGAGCTTAAGTATAAATCAACTTGAAAGCGGCACAAAGGGGATGGTATTCAAGATGAATGAAAGCAGGCAGTATCAGGAGATTCTTTTAAACTTAGTAAAGCAGGGATCGAGAGAATTAGTAACAAATGGTGGTAACTGTACGCGGTAGGCAAGCCCAGCTATTGATTGTGATATGCAATCTCAGGGGTACTTGACTATCGGGTGGGGCTTTATTGATTCAGCTCTTAAGCATAACCTCTATTAGGAGTACATATCACACTTGCACAGCAGGTGAATATGAGCTTTGCAGCAATACAATACCATGTGATTGAAGGGTATTAGACGTCTTTAACCCCCAACCCCACTGCACGCCCCTCCCTTTCCCTTCCTTTACACCCGTACTCCAGTCCAAAGAAATTTTTTTTGTGCCTTTGCTGTCTGCTGAATACAAAGTAAAGTGATTACATGGAGACCTCCCGCTGCTCTCAGCAAACTGCTGCCTCTCTAACTCACATTGGCATAGGGGTTTGGCACCAGCTATGCCTGGGTAGAGTGCCCACCCCCCCTGCCAGGCTGTCATTAGCATACAGGCCATGTCTCACTGACTGCCAACCTTTAGGCGGTGATTCCATCTTGTCGCGATACCCAGCAAGGGAGAGCAGTAAAACTGCCATGCTGCCAGGTTCTGACAGCTACAAAATTGCAGGAGGGCTGTGAAAGGGAAAAAAGAGAACGGGGAAAAAATTACAACCTGCCTGGCAGCACGTCAAGCAGCGGAGCAGGCTGAACTCACCGAGGAGCTACTTCACCTTATTTTCTTCTGTTGCTGTTGTTGTTGGGAGTTATTGATGTAATTGACCAGCCTAAGGACAGGGGAAAAATCTATAGTGGTGGAAGATTTTCTTTTTCTCCAAAATGGAGGCATCAGTGAAGGCAGCCAAGTTCTACTGTTGTGTTGTAGGTCATCCTATTGATTGTGAGTTAACGGTAATTGAACGGGCCTCTGTTCTGTTGTTAAGAAGAGACATGGCCCTGAGGTTGTTGGCTTGCTCGTCCTGCGGGTAGCCCTGCTCTGCTGGTTTATGGCCACTGGGGCAACAAAACCTGAGAACTTGTTTCTAAACTATGCAGGCCCTAATCACCTCTCTTTGTCACCCTGCTGCTTTCTCTTTAAATGCAATGGTCTTGCTTTCTTTTTCAAGAAATAGGAAACATTTAGCAAACTGATCATTGGTAACCCTAATTTCTTTCCCCCTGCCCGTGGGCAAGATGTGTTACCTTCATACAAAGAAGTTTTGTAGTCAGATAAGCCTTCATGATCAAGCACACTTTCAACCTGGAATGCTCAAAACACGCTAATTATGTGACTGCATGTTGAGAGGAATAAATATTCTCTGTAGCTGTAGACAGCCTCTGAACTTTTCGCTAAAACCTTTTATCTCGCAAAATTTGCATAAATTTTGCATCTCTGTCTAAGATAACATAACCTACAAAGGACAATGAGCAAATGCAAATCAAAAATCCCCAATGTGTCATCTTCTGAAGCAGCCAGCCTACTTGACATGCAGCAGCATAGAGAGACCACACTTACACCTGGTATTAAATGTGATCTGTATCTGGATAACATATCTGGAAAATTAAAAATGCATGTTAATGTAAGGTGTAAATGCACACAGCACACATTTTGATTGGAATGTAACTGGATTCGCCAGACCACCTCCGGTGGTGGTGTGGCTTGCATCGCAATTGGATCTCAGCCAGAGTCAGCCAGCTGTAAATGCAATCCATACAGTGTGATTGCATTATTGAGAATGCCAAACCCAGGGGGTAAAAGTGTCACGACTCACTCTGAAGTTTGCGATCCACTCAGTTTCAATGAAGGACTCCCATGCTGTCCCCTCCAGTCATCGCTCCTTTCCCTCAGCCATACAGTGACACTTCATGGTAGCAGCATTTACACACCAACAAAGGGCAGGACAGTGTCCAAAATTAATCTTTTGGCTCATCTGCCAAAACAGGTAAACTGAGAAAATTTCCCAGAAAAAAAAACTATTTGTCAGCAACTATGCATTATTTACATATTGTGCTTTTGAGCTCTATGTTTTAGCCAGGATCTTGAGGCTCCTGTGTCATTCATACAATGCTTCCCGCAAGAACCCCAACCTCCTTGAGATTTCTCGTCATTTTCATATTTTCTTTTTGGTGGCTTAACACCAGAAATAAAGACAGACATGGTGTAGAAAGCACCAAATGGCAAACAGCTTTGATATGACTGGCTGATGTCATGACATCATGGTGGACAATAAGGGTCACATTAGTCACAGCCAGTACATAAAACACAGGGATATAAATCTGGCCTTATGCTGTAATTCCCATTTACTGGCTCCTGGCTAGTGAACTCAATTTATTTACCCGCCAAACCTAAAATTTATCCACAAATCTAGGTCATGACACACACACAAAAAAAAAAACCAACAAAAAAAAAAACAACCAAATAAATAAAAAAAATAAATAAAAATAATAATAATAATAATAAAAAAAAAAAAATCATGAGGACTGAGTGTTGAGGAGAGCCATTCCAGTCATCACTCCTCCTCCACTTGCTTGATATGCACCCGCCCATTCTCACCTGAACTCAATTCCACTGATTGCCTGCCAGTCTATATACCCTCCTGCATGCCATGGTTCTGTTTGGCGGCAAGACTGGGCACATGTTGGGGCTCCCCTTCACCAGTGCAGATAGTTATGGTTAGGCATAACTGATTTAAACCCATAACCATCAAACCCAGCCTCATCATCAAATCTACATGTGTGCACTGTAGCAATAAATGTGATAAATGGGAACAGCAACAGCCTCCTTGCATTGTTACCAATGCACTCATAGTGATGTTGATGTTCCTCTGCCAGAACACAGGCAATAAGAATGCATAAATACCAGGTGTAAATGCAAAGGGCATAGATGGATTGTTAACTAGTATACTATTCACATTTCTATACTAGGTGTAGTCACACCTACTATTTTAGTTTTAATTTTATGTGATGTAATAGTTCTAGTACAGCACATGGATCTTGTTGGGCTTTTCCTAAGAACTGACAAATGTTCATATTCAGTGTATCCATTTTTCTATTAGTTGACAGTCACAACCAAGTCAGTGTAGATACTTAGAATAACTAAACCCCTAATCTCTGAAACCTGACCTCTGGTGAAAAGTAGAGTGCCTGGTTTTTGATAGGCAATGTCACCAACCAGAGAGGATAAGAGGTGGTTAGATCACCTGCCTCCAAACACCAGGCACCCCAACCTAATAGGTCAAGAGTTAATGTTGAGATTAGATTGATGCTAAGTGATAGAAAGTTGATACTTAGCTAAATATTAATCTTTGACAGTCTGAATAAAGTGTTACCCTGAGTGTAAATGTGTCAAGGGGTGGTGAAAAATCTGATTTTGTGTTTAATCTTCACATTATGTTCTTACCATTTGCACAGTTTCACACTTAGACAGTTCCACATTTAGACAGAAGTACAACCTATGATTCTGGCCATGTAGCTTCACAGTAAAGATGGAAGTCCTCCTTGGATGCTATGGTGACAAGCAGGAGAAGGCAGAATTGTCTTGGGGAGCAAAAAGTATGAGGTATGATATGCATAGTTTGTGACATAAAACCGCAGAAGACTGCACAATTGCACTCTCTCTTGTCATTGAGCATATATCCTAGTAGACTATTTCCCAACTCGTCTTTATAAAACCATCTTGTGCAATTCCTCATAGCTTAGACAGGGAAGCTCTTGGGGATAACATAAGACGTATTAATAATGCAAAATTGACCTATTGAAAAATACTATACTAATAAAAGCTACTAATAACAAATGTGAATTTGCAATAGCTGGAAGTACGTATGTGCATGGATCTACACATGCATGCACGGACAATCTCTCAAACAGTGGACTTCCATGGCAAATTTCAGTCTCATAGGTAGAAAGTTGTAGTTGTTATAGGGTGGGAACAGCTTTGTGGACCAAGGAGCTGTGTGTGTGTATGTGTGTGTGTGTGTGTGTGTGTGTGTGTGTGTCTTTCTACAAAGTTCAGTCATGTTATGTGAATCTGTTTAGTTAACCACTTTTTTGTTATAGGCCACGCCCACTGTCACGCCCCCTTTTGCTATTTGACTCAAACGACAAACTCAATCAGCTGTCCTTTGGCTCATGACCAACCTTTCCAAAAAATACTGTGCAAGTCTGTGAATCCATTTTTTGCGATAGGCCACTCCCATTGCCACGCCCCTGTTAGACAATTGCCATGAACACAAACACACACTTGACCTCCACGCGAAATTTCAGCCTCCAAAGAACAAACTATACAGCTTCAGGTCACAGCTCAAAGACGATGCATTGTGCTGCCACGGTGTTTTGTAATGGGCTGAAATTTTCATGACATCTCATGAAACTGAATTATTAACTGGCAATTAGTCTGCATATATCATCTTGTATGTCTTCATTGCCTACATGCACAAGCCAGTTGGGACCGTGTACAGTTTTATAAAATATTTCCAATTTTGAGCCGTCTTGCTCCTGAATAGGGTGTTCCATTTTCTCCTTCCACTAGTTCTACTCAGTGTCTTGACATGGATGATCAAAATGTGCTCTGATATGTGTCAAACTTTGTTCAAATGCAGCTGTCAAATTACTGACTGCAAAATCATAGGGTTTGGCCTCATTTAGCTAACTAGGCAGCTTCATTCGGATCCACATCCTTCTGTCAAAAGTAATTCTTCCTCCCACTCCATCCCTGAAATTGGAAGTAGGATGACTCAACACCTTCTTTCAGCACACAATTATTAATTCACACCTGCACACACACACGAGCACACACACACATGTATGCCCACATGAACATCCACACAGATATTCATATACGCACAAGGATAGAGGAAAATCCATCAACTGTGTCGTTCCATGCCTCTGGACTGATCAGAGTAGCAGAGAGTGGACTTCCTTTTCTCCACATAAATAATGCAACAGGTGCTGTTTGGCATACATTGAATGCTTCTAGACTCCCTCCTACAGAGCTGGATGGTGCCTTGTATAGAGAAACAATAAAACAACAACACATTTACCCTCATTACTTTTTTCTCTCTCCATTGTTATTGCTCTCTGTTTACTGTTTTCTCTCCACCTATGTTGCCCTGCGCATTTAACTCTCTTTGGGACTCTCACTCTTACTGCACTTGTACTGTATACTGTATGCTATACAAAGTATACAGTTTGGGGAGAGGCAATACAGATAAAGTAAAAGACAAGAGTCCCAAACTGCATATATAGTGTAAAAACCACATTTATGTCCACATTTATGACTGTATGATGAAGAGCTTCTCATGATTCTAAACTATGAAAAATGTTTGTTCTCACTATTTCTGCTCTCTGTCTCATTTGCTCAACCACCGCCACTCTCTTCCTCTCTCTCTCTCTCTCTTTGCACTGGGTCGCTATGCCATTCCCTCAGTTCACTCACTGCCTAGTTGACTTGCTTTTATCCCATATTGGCTGTGTTCACTCTGATAGCATGCAAAATAATCCAGGACCTTAATTGTGTTTTTGGGGCAAGTTTATATAACACACTGCTGATGAAAAAAGTTGACAGAATAGAGAGCAGCCACATGCACCTGTAAAAAGTGTCAGAGACTGATCTGTCAACAAGTGGGGTAAAAATATGTCAAACAGCCTGATGCATCACTATTGTAAAAAAAAAAAAAAAAAAAAGTAAAACACATACATAGAGAGCCTAATCTTTGTGGGTGTTTGATGTGTGTGTGTGTGTGTGTGTGTGTGTGTGTGTGTGGGTGTGTGTGTGTGTGTGTGTGTGTGTGTGTGTGAGTGAGAGAGTGAAAGAACAGGAGAAACAGAGAAACAAACATACAATTTGGTAGTACCAGTACTTCAAAGAGAAGCAAACATTTTGCTATTTTAATTTTCTGTCAAAAGTTTCTGTCAAAAACCATGACTTCTGGCAAAGCCATAAGTGTCTCACACAGGTCCAACACCACCGGCATAATGTGTGTAATAAAATGTAACAGAGAGAACTAGAGACAGCCAAACTCGAGAGGCAATATTTTCTATATTGTACTGTATTATATTTGAATCATACAGTAATTTAATTTGTGATATGAAAAGTGTTTGAACATACAGTTGGCTGCTGAGTCTCTCCTGAGTTTTGCCCAGCACGTAGTGTAGCATAGAGTCCAGAAAAGGGGAGATACACCTGGTGGAGATCTGCACTCTACCGAGATCCCTCTTCTAGTTATCCATAAACTGTCTCAAAATGCCAAAGATCAGCACCCTATAGGGTACATATAGAAGACTCATGATTAAGCTGAATAAGGGCACAGAGAGCAAGACACAGGGAAACAAGCAATAGTAAAAAAAAAAAAAAAGACATCCTCTATTTAAATATTTATTAGTGTAAAGAGAAACAATTTCTTAAATGCATCCTAAATACATTGCGGATGACTAATAGCTGTTTTTAAATGAGTGTTTTTATATGGAAATGGATCAATAAAGTCAAAAGGCTGAGAAACACAACAGTGACAATTAAGTGCAGAAGGTACTCAAACTAGTTAAATTGCCCTGACTTGTTCTTGATAGAATTAAAGCAGTTGAACACATTAGAGGCGTGCGTGGGAGATAGATTGTGTAACAACTGAAAGTGATTTAAACATTTAACCAAATCTGCATAACCTATTTTGCTTTGATCTATATTTCATGACTAAAAGGCCAAACTAATGAAAGTAAAACAATACAGGCATACCAATTACTACCATAATTAATGCATTAATATTATTTATGCATGTTTGTGTTGCTCCACAACCTCCCCATTACAATTTGATAATCCATGGAACAGTGCGTTGGAATATAGAGCAGCTAATAGAGTTTCTGACTTCCGAAACTAATTTCTATAACACTGTGGCTTTCACTTGTTCCCAGGGACAAGGAGACAAGTTTTTCATGGCCCATTGGCCTGATCTAATTTGGTGGAAGAGAACACTCTATGTCTAAATTTGTCACCGCGGCCACCAAGGTTGGCACCAAAGGATGGATCACTGAGCAGCGCCCCTGTCTCCCATATCAATTTCACACCAAACTCTAAAAATACACCCAATTATAGAGAGGAGAAGAAAGAGCCCATTGTCGGTTTCTATATGAACTGACCCTACAGTGTCAAATGGTTGCGATTGTGTAGAACATATAATGCCTGTATCAGTCAATTCCTTTTGAGGGAGGGCTGAAACGCATGATTAAATGTCAATTGCTGCACTGTATTTTCGCACATGTTGCATAATTCACAAAAGAACTGAACGTGAGTCATGGCAGGAGGAGCTTAAACAAACAGTCAATTATCCTCGAGCTGTTTTTTTTCTCCAGCCTACCACCCTCAGTTCATTAAATCAACGAGGAGCCTTGGAACTCTTACAAGACCGCTGTCACTCTTTGCCTCTCTGTGAGACTGGGCAAACTACCTCCTTCAAAAATAAAGACCAATTATGTCATCACCTCAAGCACCAATGGGTGCCCCATCCACTCTTGCTGCCCCTCAAAGCCTCTCCTCTGTCAACTGACAGCCATTCGGGGCTGTCAAATCCACCCGCTAATCGGCTAATAACACCAACAATTGGTAATTAGGCATCCCCAGAGTAAGCAATTAATTATCGGTTCACAATGTGCCTTCGCCCCACTAATAGTTTGGTAAAAAGACAGGCTGCTTGATGTTATGTTTAATAGTCATAAACTTTTATTGCCTCTCAAACACGAAGAGTCAATTACGTAGGCGAGCGGAGATGCCTGCTGCAGGCCCTGCTGGGGAGAGAGGTTGATTAAGGGCGCTAAAGGCCCTGCAGCTTTAAAGGGATGGATGGAGAGTAAATAAACTGAGGGAGATAATTAAGGATTGGCAGAAAACAAGCCTTATTTTCTGTCGCTCTCTATCTCTCTCTCTTTCCTTTCTCTCTCTTTCCTCCTCTCCCTTGATGTTTCCCCCTGTCACTCTTTTGTTTGGTCTCTACCTTTCTAGTGATTTTTTTTTTTTTTTCACAGTTCTCTGGGAGATTCAAGAGAAAACTGTTGCTATTTTTTGATTGCACACTTTAAAAAAAAAAATCCATTTCCAGTATTTGAGAGCTGAATTTTAATTTACTTGAGGTTTATTGTCTGTCGCTAATGAGCTGGTTGATGGCTATATTTCAGCTTCATTTCAGGGCATTGCATTTCTATAAACTTGTTACTACTTTGGACACTGAGCTTCTTGTATCTTTTCATGACCAGAATTGCATACACTGGGTGCAGTTCTGATTAATCTCAAACTAACTAAGGAAAAGGGTTTGAAGTTTATTCCTCATGAATTAACCACATATCAACACAAACACATTGTCAGTAACATACACACTAACCTTCACCCCAGTTTAAACCACATTATTTTACTAATTATCAATTTTAGTAGAAAAAAAAACAAACAAACAAACAAAAAAAAAAACAATCACCAAATCTCAGACTGCTCACCATTCACCTTACTTGCTTGTCTACTTTGCTTTTGATCTGCTGGTGCACACTCACTTTATGGTGGTGAGGGTAGAGACAACGATTTAAATCAAGTGCAATCTCTCAGCCGGCAGCCACAAGCACACAACTGTCAGCACACTGGACAGCTGAGTAAACTAACAGTGGCCACACATCCTCGCCATTCTTGCCGAGCCTTCACACATTTGGCATGTCCCACAGCATGTGCCATTTTTAACAGGGATAAAAACCAGTGCACAAGCCCCACTGATTCAACAACAACAAATCACTACTAAAGGATGGAATTGTTTACATATGACATACGCTGGTATGATATCCACTTTTTCCTGGGGAGTTACTGGGGAAGCGGTTATGGGCGTTCCTACCAACAGAAATGGCACCATAGCAGCGGAAGTTTGTAGCTACAGGAGTTTGGTTTTCAGCCGTGTTACCTTGCTAAGCAGTTGTGGTAAACAATTTCATATGGACTATAACAATATTATATGTACTATGTGGATTCACAAGTCACTTGAATGATTTTAAAATGTCCTTGTAGAGCTCAGGGACAACGTGTGCTGTTCGTGGCTGCACATACAACCAGACTAAGCTTGGCGGTTGTCTTAAACAGGAGTGTTTCATACACAAACCAAAGGCTAAGGTGGACTCTTCCTGTCGGCGATGGTACAGTTCCCATTGCCTCTCAAAAGAAGACAAAGCTGAAAAAACTAAAGAACCTACATTTTAAAAAAGCCTCCCAAAATGCTTTATGTGTGCTCATTCCACTCTCAGTGCGGCATCTGCATTGGAAATAAGACACTTGTTAGAACATACTAATATTATTTATTTACGACTCACTCATGTATTTGTAAAATCCTATCCATCTTGTCAGTGTGCATTTGTTATTACCATTTCCGCTCCCTTTCCTCATTGACTCTCTCTCTCTCTCTCTCTCTCTCTGTCTCCCTCTCTCTCTCTCTCTCTCTCTCTGTCTCTCTCTCTCTCTGTCTCTCTCTCTCTCTCTCTCTCTCTCTCTCTCTCCACATACTACTGGGCCCATCAATCATTTTTTTTTCTATCCTACTGTGGCCATGTTTGCTCTGATTTTGGGTAAAAAAAAAAAAAAAAAAAAAAAAAAAAAAAAATCCAGGACCTGTGTTGCAGATCACATCAGTATGAGTTTACAATTTGTAAGCTTCAAATATGGCTAATAATTATGTTGTCAAAATATTTTTTTTATACCCACCTGGAGGTTGTAGTAGCTATATTAACATTGAAAGTTAGATACAAGATACATTTTAAATATTTTTTTCTGACCCGCAGCGCTCCATTTGGAGACTGGATTTGCTTTGAGTAACTTTGAGGCTATTTGGATCCTGGTTTGTTCCATCAGTGAAGTCACTTGTTTGTTTTTTATTTATTTTTAATGGTGATGTAACATTGCACACATCAGTTTTCTATTACTCATTTGCATGTTGTCATGACAGGCTTGTAGGAATGGGTGCCCTGATTCTAGCAGGCAGGCAACTTTACTGTTTGGAAGACCTCCAAACCTCACTCAAGTGCGAGATGGGACGGTCTTGGGGGGTATGTAGGCAGACACACAGTTTTTGCTGGGAGAGTGGGGTGGGCTGTTTGCCCAGGGCGCCATACAAGCTAGCTCCACCACTGGTGTTCAGTGTGCATCGTGCTGGCTTGGGCCTGCCGTGCTGCATCCAGCATCTGTAATTTAGCTGAATACCACTGGTCTGCAGCTGATATAGTGGAGACATTGCAGAGGAACTGATGTGACTTAATGAACTCTGAATGGTTCTTAAAAAGCTGGCAAGGTTGTTTAATCTTCCAGTGACCTTGATATAGATAGGCCTGGATATGAGTGGCCTAGTCTGTGATGTTTAAATTTGATGTGCTTCACCTTCCTCATCCCTGCATTCCACTTCCTTTGCACATCAGTGCATCATATCAATGTCTTACCTATTTCAATCTTCAATGAAGAAAATAGTATGTTATTCTACCACCCTGAGGCTGAAGCTTTTACATGGATGCTACACATTTTAATGATGTCAACAATACTGAATGTATAGTACAATTCCCAGTTAATTACTAGTATTACTAAGCATAAGCATAGTTTTCATATCAATTTTGTCGTTACTTTACCGACCCTCTATAGAATGGCTGCTGTATGACTACGAGAGTGTCCTGGTCCTGCAGTACATGAGCACCGCGCTGTCTGTATGACACATGTGGTTAATGCTAAAACCCAAGCTTTATGATATGACACATTTAAGCTCTGACTCGGCTCAATGTCTGCTTTTAAGTAGACAAGGTCATTTCCAATATGCTTGAATAACATTGGTCTGACTTTATTACTGTGGAGGTATCGGTACACCTCTGAGCTTTTCAGATTGTACATTGCTTTCCCGTCACAAGCAACGGGATCAACAGTAACAAAATATAAGTGACTAAATATGCTACTGTATATGATTCATGGCCACGTCTATAACTTGTCTTCACAACGGTCTGTTGAGGAAGGAACAGGTATTCTTAAGTCGCCCTTTTTACACTCTTTACACTTTTGACACTGTGTTCCCACATCATTTACTGTATGTGCTGGTCAGGTGGGTGGTTGCTTGTAAGCGGAAGCGGTGCCCATAATTTGAGCATCATGGCATCTAGGAAAAAGGTGGATACTCAATGAAAGGATTTCTCGCCCACTTTACCACTCAGACCTGTAAATGGTCTCTCTGGTCTTTCAAACCTTGATGAATTTCTAAAAAAAAAAAAAAAAAAAAAAAAAAAAAAACCTCCTCAATATGACATTTAGGGAAAATAATGTCTATTCTTTTCCACTTTCCCAGGGCCTTAAGTACTAATTTACTATTTCATACAGGATCATCCTCCTGACTCTTTGTATCATGCCAAACAAAATATGTTTTGAAGTCTTAGATAATGTAGGACATATTTTGCTCTCTGTTTTCAGCAACAGCTGTCTGTCCTGTGCTTGTCTCTTTGATTAATTCGAGACAGCTTGTGTTCAGCCTCTTTGAAACAACAAAAACAAAAAAACACAAAATGGTATTGATCCTTCTGCTCTCAGTAATTATAGACTAGTTTCAAAATTACCCATCCATTTCATTTCAATTAGCTATTCATTCCTAAATTCTGGTAGAAGGTTGCATAAGTCCTTGAAGTGAAAATATATAATATTTGAAAAAAAAAAAAAAAAAATCAGTCTGGTTTGTGCCAGCAGGACAGAACAGAAACAGCCCTTGTCACAGTTTTAAACGATATCTTGATGAATGCTGTGTGGGAGTGCTCACTGTTAGTGCTGCTTGACCTCAGTGCCACTGTAGAGCATGATGTCTTCACTGACAGATTGAGGTAGCGGGCTGGTGTTTCAGGGACTGCCCTAGATTGGTTCTTGTTATATTTGACTGAAACTGCTTGTATCCAGTAATGGCCCCTAACCATCCTTGGTCACATATTTGTGTGCCTCAAGGCTTCATTCTTAGACAAACATTATTTCTCCTGTATTTGTTCACTTGAGGCCACTTAATTAAACAGGATACTCTGTTTCCATTTTATGCTGATGATACCCAGCTGCACCTCTCAGTCAAGCTGAGTGGATAATGGCTATTTAACAGATGTTGAGGACTATTTTTTTAATAGTCAAATTCAGTCAATACAGAAACCCTTGTTGTAGGCTCAAAATTAATCTGCCCTTGATTTACTTACTCAACATATTAATTCCAATAAATTAAGCATCCCATTTGACCTAGGTGTGAGAGCAACATGCTAAAAATTTTTGTTTAGTTTTAGTTTAGTTTTGCCTGCAGGAACATTCCAAAAAGCAGGTCAGCCTTGAGTTTCAGCAACACAGGGGGATTATACATGCTTTGATTTCATTTTGCCTTGATTGCAGCAATGCCCCCTATGTCTGCCGTAACGTCCCGCTGCTTGCTTGTTCTAGAATCAATTTTAATAATCTTTCTGAACTTTGATTCCATATTATCCAGGATACTGTCAGGGATTTTCAGGCTGGGCCACGTTGACTGTCCTGCAGGTTCAAGACAAAAAGTGACTGGTACTTTGCCAAGGCTTTAGAACGACTCACTACCTCAAGATCTCAGTCTGGCAGAGTCAGTATCATCTTTTAAATCCCTTCTTAACATTTGCTTTTTATTGTAAGACCTTTCTGTGATAGTTGGTTTTTGCTCATTTTATCCTTGTTTTTACTATTTCACACTTCTTTGCTCAGTCTGTTTTACTGAGCTCTGCGAATATTTCACTTTTTTGCTTGGGATACACTGTCTTTTGAAACTATAATATATGCTATAATAGACAATATTTTTTAAAAATAAATAACATTCATTATCATTAAGGAAGAAGAAGAAGAAGAAATAATACTTACAAATAAATGACTACTAATAATATATGATTACTAACTTTTTTTTTGTTCTTTTTCTGCTTTGCCTCTCCATTGCTTGTCCTATAATTTTGTCTGGATTTAGTATAGATACCATGGAATTGTGATCATAATGTGAGTCTTATCTCTCCATATCTGGTTTGGAAGATAGCAGTGTGGGCAAAATCTAATCGTTTTGCATTGCTGCACTTGTTGTGTAACTGCATGTGCAACTGCATTTGGAGTTGTGTGAGAAGTTACTAAAATAGTGGAATAATCTCAAACCATCATCTGATCTTCACTTGTTTTAAGTAAAACAAACAGAGCTATTCCAGTTTGGCAATGTAGCAGGCCCTAAATACAGAAAATCAATGGGTGGTTTGACTACAAGCTCGTAATCAGGCAAGCAGTTTGTGAGTCAGCCATCACCACATAAACAGAAACAGAGCATGTATTGAAAGCTGAGCTCGCTTTTTAACAGGCCAAAGTTTCTTTTTTTTTTTTTTTTTTTGGCCTATTTTTATTTTAAAGGTAGTGCGAAGTGGATATCAGTAAGCTCAATGAATATTTCTGTTACACTCAACCTTAATCTTTACACCCTAATCTTTACACTTTAATGTTTTTAAATACATGTAGTGGTGGTCTGCAGACACACTGAGGGATTTAAATAGACCTTTTGTTATTAGGCAACCTATTACTGGCTATAGTATTAAGACAGCGGCAGACTAAACGACTCATTCAGCTGGACACTTCTTGCAGTGGAACAAACACCAGCACAGACATGCACCTGACCTCTCCATGTCATGGGTCATCATGCCCTGTTGCCACTTGCTCTCAGGACCTGAGGCTGATGAATGCTTTGGAAAAGGGGACTTGTAGAGTGTTGCTGCACCCCTCAGCACCATTAGTGGTTTGCGGCTGTGCCATGGCTCTCCCCTGCTCACAGTGAGTTATCTGCCTCCTCCATCACCCCCTGTCTCAGCAGCTTAATGTGGTCTGGGCTTGTTGTGGCATGCAGCACACCGGTCTGCTTGGTCAGCCATTAATGCTAACCCATTTCCAGGCAGCTGTGCAGACTTAAGTGGCTGAAAAAAATCTGGAAAATTTTCACCAGAATGATTCTGAGTCGGTTGTTTCAGAGATGGTATCTTGAAGTTTCAAATGATTGGAGTGTCTCATGGAGTTAAATTTCCAGGTCAATACTTTGTAAAGCAGAGTACTTTTCTGCATAAAAATAAACTATGCAGGGCTTTAAATCCTAATTGTGTGTGTGTGTGTGTGTGTGTGTGTGTGTGTGTGTGTGTGTGTGTGTGTGTTGTGTTTGTGTGTGTGTGTCTGTGTCTCTGTGTGTGTGCGCATGTGAATACCCGTGTGTCTATGTTTATTTTGTATTTTCTTTTAGTTAAGTTGCCTTCATAACATTTTTTCCTCTTGGCTGTCTGCAGGCTGTGGAAACTCTTCTGGAGATTAGACCTGAGATTTTTATTCTGCTTTTTTCTTTTTTATTTCCTGCAGAAGTTTTTTTCTTTTTTTTTCTGAGTTATTCTTACTTTTGTTGCAGGAGATCACTTTCAGTATTGCATCAAAGTTCATCTAATTTGTTGTCCCGATTTCCCTCACAGTCTACGGTCAATCATCAGGGAGAGATTTCACAACCACACTAAGTATGAGAGAGGAAACGAGGCGAGACGGATGTACCAGACAACACACCGTGGGAGATGAAAGCAAAACAGACAAAGGCAGAAAGCAGGTAGAAATGATGAGAGAGTGCAAAAGAGAGAGAGCGACAGATCGAGAGACGGGGTGGGGAGTGTGGAGGGGGGTGTAGAGGAGAGGACAGGTGAGCTATGAGTGTGCTGACCTTCCCCCTTGCCGTCAGAATAAAATAAACCTAGCGGCCACTGCCCCTCCAGCTGGATCAGACTGCCAGTCCATCAGCTGTCCCGTTAACACCTCAGAACAAACAAAATAAACAAACACACAAACAACTGGTGAGCAAGCGGACGGATAGATGGAAACCTTAGCTTGGAGGAGGACTGAGGCCGTGCAGGGAGAGATGTACTGCTGTGCATTGTGGATCTGTCATCAGTCATTTCTCTCTTTCTCTCCATCCCTTTTCTGTCTCTCCTTTTGCATTACTCTGCAAACAATGGCACACAGAGCACTGCCTCGCTCTAGCATTTACAGGGGGGCCTTAGGGGAGCAAAAGAGAGGGAGAGAAAAAGAGAGAGATCATGTGCATCATTGAAATGGGTCACATTGTTTGGTCTTATAAGTAGTCCCTAATTATGCTCCAACATTTCACCCCTTCTCATTTTGTGGTTCACAAGCTTTAAAAAAGAAAAATCAGAGGATCTAAGATGGGCTCTAGTGAGGCTCTACAAGCCAAAATGCAGAATTGCAGATTGTCTATTTGCTTATATGTTTGGACTTTTAATCTTGTCAAGTGGGTTATAGAGCACAGCTGTTAGTATACAAAACCAGTAGGGTGGCTGATCTAATACATTGAGCTCCCTTTACCTCCCTCCATTGCCTCCACCATCCCTGCTATCTCCCCCTCCACTCCCCCCCCATCGCTGCATCTGTCTATGGCACAGATGGATCTGCAGTGGCTCCTGGTGGCAGCCCATAGTATTGTCAGGTGGCTCAGGGATGCAGTGCATGTCTGGAATCCTTGACCTACTTCCTCTACCTCTGTACATTGCGCATTTCTTGTTAATGGAATGAATCTACGGAAAAGCGGGAGACCTTTCTCAAAACGAATAGAGGACAAAGGAAACTCAAGCCGCCTCTTTAGTTTGAGGGATGGGCACAGATTTGCCGATTCTAAACAGCAGCAAGCTGCACTGAGCTTGCTTTCACAGCTGCTGTCATGCATTTTGGCCACTGGATGAGGTTTTGTCATAACGTATAAACTCTTACATACTGCACTCTAGCTGCCTTATATGGAGAACAAGGATACACAGGAGCTTCTCTTAGAATTTTAGAGTATACCCAGAAGGATTTTCTTGCGGGCAGGCACACATGAAGCCAATACTGTCACACACAGTGTTTGCTATTCAATTTCATCTCTTGGGGACAGCTGTGGGAGATGCTCTGTCTGCATGGTAAGTCTACAGTGGTTGCAGCCCCACTGAGAAATTTATTTTGCCCACATATTGATTAACTTTGTTGGCAGATCCCCTGCAAAGAACATGGTTTCCTTGAAGATGTGTCAGGGTTTCTGTATGTTCTGAGAAAAGAGGGCACATCAAGTCGTCATGTTTTCGGTGCTGAGAGGGTTTTCTCTCCTTTCCCTTCCCCCTTTCCTTCCGTCTTCCCTGTCCAGAGCTGCTCTGGGGAATGTTGCTCCTATCTGTGAAAGATACACATCACATACTGTGAGAATTACGTAAGTAGACAAACATAAAGTCCTTGTTTTTACTCTGGGAATTTGGACCTTTTTTTTTTTTTTTTTTTTTTTTTTTTTTATAAACATCATACCATCTCCTTCAAAGTTTACCTCTGCCTTATTTCCTTTACCTTACTTCTGCCTTTGCACTGACATCCCAAATGAATTTGCCCTTATGTGAATTAACTCTCATCTTTCGTTTGAACTTCTTTGTTTACTGTTCTTGCATTCACCTCTCTTCCTCTGGATTCTGACCTTCCCTATACAGTGAAGATTTAGAGACTAGCTGGAGAGTATTACCAATGAACCAGTTGTTCAATTCATAATATTGTTGGGCCTAACAAATGTTGTGTGCTCTATGCATCTCAGCTCATAACTGTGGAGCAGAACCGGCAGGATCCAATCAAAGGTATAGCCATCTGTGATGAATGCTGACCCCAAATAACTAACACAATCCAATTTTTTTCATGTCACAGCATGAAGGGAGGGAAAAAGGGATACATTAATAAATAAAAACTTGAAACGTAATTTTCAGCGTGCTGAAGATAAAACACCCTCTTGATCCAGCTTTGGGAGGGGTCAAGGCAGTGCCAAACATGGCAGGGAGGTTGATGAAGGGCCTGCAGCTCTCTGACAACTTATTTTCGGTGGGTTTATCCGTCAACCATGTTGATTCCATTAGCTGGGGCTTGACAGTGAGCGGCTGTGCTCCAAGCTCTATCAGTCTCACATCTGACGCTAGCAAGGGAGAAAGAGAGATGGAGAAAGAGGTGGGGAAAAAAGAGAGATATAAGTGGTGGCTGGCCCTTTCAGCATACAATATGGCTCCACTGCTTTAATAAAACATCCCACAGGGCTCCCCTAACTCCATAACATATAGGCTCTTTGATGACAGAAGTTGGACAAGGTATCAAAAGATGCCGTTCCTTTGTTTCATGCAAAAACGGGAAAAAAAGAATGTTAATGCTGAGGCTTGGCCATATTAGTCATGGAAAACTCTTTGGGTTTCATTTTTATGAGATCATATGAAATACAAATCAAGGACAAACCATTAAAAATGAACCGAACAATCATGAGATTCATTGCAATGAATATCTTGGGGCAACTGGGACACCAGAGGATGATGCCGACAATGAAAATGATGACAATAGTGATGATGACGGCGACCATTATGGTTAAGAGTTAAGTGCTGGACGGACAGCATTATTCCGGCGCTGCTTTAAGTGGGTCAGATCTCTAATGCCTCCTTTTGTGTACATGACAAAAGTTTAAATCAAGTGCTGCTGTTGCCTTGTTGTACACTGTTCCCAGGCACAGCCATATAAATCTCCTTCTCATTTACTGCTCAGACGATTGAAATTCAATTCCCAGCAAACTGGTTCTAAAAAAGACACTTCAGGTCCAACGAGTTATCAGTTCAGGCAATACCCATCCCCATTTAGGCATTGCAGAATTAGATTTGGGGAAAGGGAATGGGGTCAGAGTGCCATATTTCATCTTTAAGCCAAAGCTCATATTTTTGTCTGAGCTTCCTCTCCGCCTAGCCTGTCTCTATGAAGGCATATGGCACTCAAATATACCCCAAGCCGCAAATGACTTTTCGTCTGTGTAGCCTTCTTTACCAGCTCTTAGTCCGTTTCAGCCTTGTCTTGTCATCAACATTTCCCTTCAAAATACCAGGAATAGATCTGGTTTCCGAATGCGAGGATGATGGAAGTCGCACTAAACACGCTGGCAGTGTCTGTCACCTGCAGAGGGGCAACTTTAACTGCAAACACGAAGCAAAATGGCTGAGGGGAGTGAAACATCACTCATTTTGGGGGTAATGAATTTGAACATGATTAAAACCCTTTTATTCTGTCGAGCTCGCACCAAAACAATTCAAGCTGGCAAGAACTTGGCTCAAAGTCAGGGTTTGACAGAACAATTTGTATGACGCCTGAGAACTCATTAGGTTGAGAAAGCTAATTAAAGCTTTCTGAATGGTTCCTTGACCTGTGAAATCTGCAGGCCAGGCAAGCGTGAGAGAAGACAGAACAAAGTAGAAATCTTGATTAAAACTCAATAGGAACTCAGTACTGGAATTGATTGTTTGAGCTTATTCCAAGTCATGTGGGCTAGACCTTGTAAGACCTAATTGTAGTTTGAGCTTTAATTATTGAGAGAGGATGGACAACAAAACACTTTACACCACTGAACTCTGACTAATTGATTGGAAAAAAAATCAAGGTATTAAAGTATAATGTATCACAGTCAACTAACACAGAAAATACAGTGTTTCTGTACATAGTAAAAAAAAAAAAAAAATCCATGCAGATGATATGACACAACACAAGATTTATACACAGATGGTGCAATGTTGCACTCTGCTGGGGTGTCCCTGTGATCTGTCACTTGAAGGGTCAGTCATTTTCCAAGTTGGTGTGTCATTGAGGATTTCACTTTATTATTGAGTTCAAACTAATGTAAATCCTTCCAGAGTGAGAGACAGATAATGTTTTATTCACAGACCCCCTGCTCTGACATTTTCCAGGCAGTAGGCAATGCAGAGATGAGAAGCAGCTTAAATGCAGAGATGGACCTTGATGGACCTTCGCAGGATGTCCATACTTTAAATCCCTGCATGTCAATGCGGTTTGAGGCTCAAGTCTACATCTATACCAGCGGAAGCGGGAGTACCATCCAAAGTCTCCTTGACCTTGGCTACAAAAGGTTTGAAAGGGGGGAAAGGAAGTAAAGAGCAAGAAAGTGAAAGGAGATTTCTTTTTTTTCTCTATTGGTGAATCCCACAGGTGTTCCTCCAGTCTGACCTCGGCAAAATGAAAGTAAATGGGCTAAACTCTCGCTGGTGCCGGTAGGAAATTCAAGGCGGAGAAAGAGAGCAGGAGGGGAAAAGGAGGTGAGTGCCCTCTGTGGTATTAAAGGTGGTGTTCCTCTGACTGAGGGCTTTGGAGGAGGCAGACATTCACACGGGATTGTCTGGTAAAAACAGGATCATGATCTGAGATAGGCTACCGCGACTCATAAAAAAATCTCACCGCCCAGGTTCTGAATCCTGTGTGGTGTCATTTCAGCCCTTGCAGCTCAACTTAGCTCAATCTCAGACCTTTTTGTCGTCGGCCAGACACAAGAAAACACTAACAAGTTGACGTTAAAAGATTGCCACCAAGTATGTTTCATATCCACAACTAAATACTACGCTCTTTCCATTTCCTCAGAGCTCTCGGTCAAGAAAAATCAATAGTTGTTTGTAAAAACAGTAGGGTAAACTGCAGGAAAGCACTTTGTGTGTTAAAGCTGTGAATTGTGAAAGCCATTGAGTTAAGAATGGAAATAGACCCAGAAAATCTCATAGTCTTTGGGAGGCAGGGGAATGTGTTGAATGCATTACTCTTTTGCACACTCAGCCCTATTTTATTCTGTTTCCCCCTCATCTTTTCATATCATATATAGGCCTATATACTGTTTTTATTTTCACTGTCAATTTTGCCCTTTGCCTCAGCCTCACATCTGTCTCTTTCTTAGCTTCTATCTGTGCCACTAACTCTGACTCACTTTCTCTGTCTCTCTCTCTCTCTCTCTCACACACACACACACACACACACACACACTCTGTTAACAGTTAGATTTTTAATTCAGGCCGCCGGCTGAGCTTAATGTGGTCCTAGGCTCCTGAGTTCCCTTCAAATGAGTTTTTCTATTATGGCTCTCCTCTCCATCCACGGCTGCGGTTCCACTGCAGGGCTATTCCCTCACAGACATTGGCATGTGGCTGTTTGTGTGTGACAGTGTGAATACTAAGTTGCCAAGGGTGAACATGAATGTCAGCACATGTGTGTGTGTGTGCATGTGTGTGTATGTGCGTGCATACACAGCATGTGAGAGATGTAGAATGAGATAGGGATTGGTACAAGCTTGCAGCCACCACGGTGCCCTGGAACAAAATGTACAAAGGGGTCTTTTGCACTCTAACCTTTTCCATCTTTTTGCCGTTTGTTGTGCTATACCCAACTTCCACACGTAACGACCGAAACGCCCCAAGAAGAAGAAAGATCAATCCTCAAGTGCAGAACTGTGGCACATCTAATACGGTGCCAAATTAAATCACCCTTATTGATCATCTTCCCTTTTTATCTTCTCTCTCTGATTATGTGTTCTGCTCTCCTTCCTGTTGCTCTGCTCATTACCATCTTTGCACCCCAGCAACTGTTTCCCCAACACTGCACAGCACCCTGGCATTGATCTTAGGTCTCCCTTTGCAAACACAGAAACTTATACGCATAATCATATGCGCACACACTGACTCATAAGTCAGACACACAAACACACACACACCATACATACACACCATATGACCCAGAATATACTCTCTGCTGGTGTTGAGGGATGCTAATGAACCCACTAGTCTTCAAAACACAACAACTCACGCAGTGGCATCACCAGTTTCCTCGCTCGATGTGACATCCCATTGTTTCAAGATTGGTGACCGGACAATTGAATGTATAACAAATGAAACAGAAACCCTCGCTTCCATCTGTATTGTATTCTGTGGGCTTCTGTTTCCTTTCTATGTGATTAGATCTTCAGTGCCAGGGGGCATCTTAGCAGAATTTTCACTACATTCTCAAAACAGCAGTAATCTTTATCAGGCATCAAGCCCTGATGCTGGAAAGCTTTGCAGCATGACAAATATTCTGAATGAGGGCAAATCATTTATACACTAGCAAGCTGCTTCACAAATCTAACAAATAGTATTGAAGAGTGCTGAAATGTGTCGCCGTAGATAAATTTCAAGTCCATAAGCCCATATTTGGCAAGATTTTCTCTGATCATTATCATCTTATGATCCCCTCAGAGTATTTTATGTTTTATGGAATCACACACAGTTTGACACAAGCAGAATGACTAAGTAGAGGGAGATTGTGTGTGTGTGTGTGTGTGTGTGTGTGTGTGTGTGTGTGTGCGTGAGTTACAGAAGGGTAAAGAGATATGCCAAGTGTGGAATAATGGTTTGGCATGTGTGAAAATGAACACAGTGATTGGGATTAATGACCTTATGGGAGCCTAAAGTGGGCATAATGAGCTGGAAAAGGCATATTCTAGATAAACCCACTGGAATGGTAATGGAACAAACTGCTGGTGTAAGGTCCCAGTGTTGAGAGATGTCGACACTAGATTTGGACCTGATGGATTTCATTTCTGCACGCTTTAGGGTGATGAAGCTCTTTGATATTGTACGCGAGCCAACAATCTTCACACGCTTGTGCAGGTAAAGCATGGCGTTCCAACGCATCAGCCATCAATCATCACTGTTTATTATAGAGCAGCATTGGGATTTTATATATCACACTTTTCTCTTTCCGTTCTCCACTCTTTTCACTGCAACTTGGCTCTTCACATTTTTTGTCAACCCTCATTCCAACCTTCTACCTTCTGAACACACTGATGATTGAATTACATTTATTGGTTAACTATTCAGCTTTGGCTGTGCCATCGGTGGGTTCATCATTACAAATGCTTGCTGAGCTTTGTTCAAGCCCACACAACTTTAGTCAAAATGTGGGTAGAGATCCCAAATTCCAGAAATACCAAATATGTCCTGCAGAATTACAGGGAAATCAAGATATTTTCTATCTGATCTATTTGGTGCAGCCATAAAACAATGGCATCTTTGGTTTGAATGTTTCACTCAATGTAAGCATAATGTAGCTTCAGTGAGCCAGCAGATACATCATATGTATGTGCTATTGTTGTGCTTTGCTGCTGTGTTTCTGTGGTGTTTGTACTTTTCATTATGGAGTTTTGTTCCTGAATCCTGGTGATACCTGCTTTCTGTCAATAAACATTTCTGTCAATAACAGTCTCGTGCATTTAGGTACTCAAACTCTGCCACTTGTAACATTTGAAGCCATTAAGGGGAGATGTAAGAGAAAATCAGACTTAAGAGCTTAAAGACACTGAATATCTTCTATTCATTTAACACACAGCATTCAACATGATGCATAAGCACCACTTATTGTAATAGCTATGCAGTTTCATATCTGGCACCATGCTGTGCAAATCAGTCATCAGTTTGAGGAATAATATTTGAATAATGGAGTTTTTTGTATATAGTTGTAGATGTAGTGTGTAGATCTTGTTCAGCAGCTGCACCTTCTCTGCTTGCTCTTGCAGCCTTTTACTGGTTTCACCGGTTTGTGCTCCTGGCTCTTGGGACAGATGTCTCCGTTTGTACCTTTGCAACTCGCTGGGGGTTAGAATGGGGAGGTTGGGGGTGGTGGGGGTTGAGCAGGAGAGATGGAGGAGAAAGAGGCATGGAGAGGAAGCGAAGGGTGTAAAAACCCTATGGGGAGGTCACCTGTTCAGACTGGAGCAATAGAGGCCAGAGGAAGAACCAGAGGGTGGGGTGGAAGAGGTGGAGTGAAATGAAGGGTGAGGGGGTGAAATGAAACAAACAGAGGAATATATATATATATATATATATATATATATATATATATATATATATATATATATGTGTGTGTGTGTGTGTGTGTGTGTGTGTGTGTGTATATATGTGTGTATATATATATATATGTGTATGTATCAATCTATATATAGATATAGATATATCTCTATATATCTATATCTATATACGTATCTATAGATATAGAGATATATAGCTATATAGCTATAGATATAGATATATAGAGATATAGATATAGTTCTTTCCTTTTTTTTTTGGATCCATAGCTGGGCAGCTGCGATCTGTCAGCCATGCTTCAGGCTTTGCGCCCTGACCATGGGCACCGCAGTCCAGAGAGGGTCAGGGAAGACTAGGTGTGCAGGAAAAGAAGGAAAATAGACTGTGAGCATGAAAGGGGTATTCTACAGAATAGGGGCAAAAGTATGAGCTACAGCGGCAGGGTGACAGAATAAAGAGAATAAGAAAAAGAAAGGGAGAGAAGATGGAAGGGGAGGTGAAGTAAGTGACCCAGAGGACCCAAATTTTGTGTTCTGTATTTGTATATGAGGTACAAATCTGAGTTTTAGTGCCTGTGCAGGCTCTCTTCGACTCTTGCCTATCACACACATCCTTGAGTGGTCCCGTGAGAGTAATAATCTATGATATCTTTTACTCTTTGACATCCATCAGCAGTATGGGCCCATGGGGACCAGCCCAGTAGATATATGAGGCCAGGTTAGTGAGTGGTAAGGGAGATGTCTCTGGGAATAAGTGGAGGACTGTTTAGGTAAAGCTTCAGCTCCTTTCCCAAAGGTCCTCTTGATCACCACACTTGCCCCATGGAGACTAAGGCCCAGCTTAATGCTTCCCTGCTCCTGTCACATGTTTGTCATGTCACTGAGACAGATGTGGGGAATGGGGGAAGAGTGCAGTAATACACACACAAACCAATGTGCACATGCAGTCAGGCACAAACATAGCTTCACTGCTTCTTGTGATTTTCCTTGACATTTCTCGTCTGTTCCCATTACTCTTGAGGTTGTGTTTTGTGTTGGTTAATGGTAAATGTTCTACGTGTGTGTGTGTGTGTGAGAGAGAGAGAGAGTGTACAAGTGCATTTATGTGCCATATGTCTTATAGCATTGGTAAATACTCCTCCCAGCTCTCCAGGGGCCTGACAGAGAAATGACCATCCTGGCCGTGAGGATAAACCAATAGCCCTTACAGATGGATGTCTCGACTCTTGATGATGGAAAGACTGCCTGACCTACATCTAGTGCCAAACCAATAGTCAAATCTGTGTGCAAGGGTCAAGCCCTCTGCACATAGAGGAGAATCTCTAGTAGAAGCCTGACCATGCTGATCACAAAATCTCCAACATGGACTCCTTACAAAAACCCTCTCATACATGAATATGCATTTGTGCAGGCCAAATGATGAGACCTCCACCTACAGTGCAGCAGTAGAAACATCTGCACAGTTGGATATTATTTGTGTAAAGAACTTTCCCTACCAAGCAGTGGCTAATGCAATGCATGCATTATGGTCAGTATATTGTGTTGGTGTACGGTGGTGGCCATAATAAAAATCCCTCCATAGGCATTTTCCTGTATCTCTCCTATTTATTATTAACACTATGCGGTACACCAAAATAATGCTGTAATACTGTAAAAGAGAATGTCCTTTAGCCAGTAAGTTACCGCCTCATTCTTTATAACATATCACACCCGCTAGCTAAGAACAGGGCAGAGTTGGACTTTTCCATGCACTTTCATGTTGGATGAAGCAACAGTGAAGCAGAAGTTCAGCAAGCGTGTAGTAAAAAGTTGGACTTTAACAATGGCTGGATTTTCTGTATAAGCTCTCGATCTGACCCAGGGTTTGTATTCATACTGTTTCAGAATGGGTGTGCTGATAGAATATAAATTCAACCTCACATAATTCTGAATAATATATGCCCAAGAGGTCTGAACTCAAACTTTTACTTGAGTGTTTTTTTGTACCGTCATGGCTCCTTTGAGTTGGTATCATACTCGTACTGTGAACTGCGTTGACAGTGTCATAAAAGTACCATTCTGAGTTCAGGATGTTGTTCTTGATTTTATGTGGGGTTTTGAAATGTATGCCTATTTTCTGGAGACTTTTTTCACAGCAACCGTTTTGACAAGCAATAGCTGAGTGAACACAGTATTGTGAGATTATGTTGTGTTGCACTGCAGGTGAGATTTGATATTGGAGTGTGTTTGACATCCAATTATGACAATGATTCACACTTGCTAAACCCTCAAGATATCCATGATGTCAAACAGCTACAGTTCTGTAAGTCATCCTGAAGTAGCTTGAGACTGAGACATTCACAGCTGTGTAAATTATTTAAGTGGAGCTGAGTGTGCGGCCGTTCTTTCTCTGTGAAAGACAGGAAGTATACTATGTCCTTGGTTGATAAAACATCAACAATCTCACGAGAAAATAAGTCTTTCTACCTGTCAGGAACAGGTCAGGAGGACACAACGTTCCTTCGCCCAGGCATAGTTTAAGAGAGTCCTTTCAGCGTCCCATACATGAAATATTTCACGGTTATAATACTTGACTTATTTAAAACTAAATTTGTCATTTTAACCTTGACATTAACTTAAATTTAATGTCCGATTCTAACCTTTTACTTAAACCTAACTGAAGCATTCAAGCCCTGGCCTGAAGCCCCTGGATGGTCAGCAAGATTGTAATCAGTGAGAGTGAAACTTTTTCTTTGAAGGGCTGGACTTATCGCGTCTCCATCACACAATACTGGGCAAATTCATGCCCACCGAGCATAATTTGTGATTACTCATTTGTGGTAGTTTCACAGTTTCTCGTGAGCGTGCTGTTCACACGGTGGATCCTCTATAATTTGGAGACCCTGAAAGAGGAACTCCAGGTATTGATTTCTATCCAAAATGAATGTGCAGTATAGTGCTTTGAAATGGAACTCCTCAAATATTCTGTCTGCTCATGCACAGTGTGTTGACAAGTCTGATTGGATTTACTATTGATGTACATCTCCGGGGCGTTAGGCAAGCCTTATCAAACATATCGTGTTTGTCTTCGCTTCTCTGCTCGGTTTGATGTGCCCTCAGAGAGACACCAGATTTCTTCAAGACCCACCTCACCAAGCGCTTGATCCCAGTACACAGACAAGTAGGAGTGTGTGGTTTGGAAACTGACGAAAACCATGTGAGTGTATGTGTGCGTGTGTGTGTGTGTGTGTGTGTGTGTTTGCTGACCCACTTTCACACAGTGAGGGAGGTAGAGCTGTAGAAGTTCTCTCTTTACCCCTCCACCACCTCCTCGCCCCCCTCCTCTGCCTCTGTTCTCCTCCTCTAACTCGCTCTGCCCTGGCATCCTAAGGATGCAGCGGTGGCTATGGCAACGCTGCAGTAGCAAGTATAGAAGAGGAGGCTTCTCCTCCCTCGCTTTTTTCTTTCCTTTTCTCTCTATTTTCTTTTCTCTTCTTTTTTTTTTTTTTTCTTTGTCAGCTCAAGGCTGTGTCACGGGTAAGCATCTAGATGTTGTCTTCATAATTACAAAGATCCTAATCTTCAGATTTATTTAGTATGCCGGCATCTGAATTTTTCTCAGCAGCAAGCTTCTCATTTAGTGTAATTTGCATCAAATCACATTTCTACACTGTTTTGGTTTGGGTATTATGGAGACCAAGGGTAGATCATACAAGCTTTATTTCAGAGCATGCAATTTGTTTTAGGAGATGAACACATTCTCTTTTCATTACGCTGTACAATTGCTGCAGAGGTGACTGAAAGAGCCGGGTGCAGTGGTGCCACAAGAAAAGCTTCCGGGGGACTATTAGGATGCTGTCCCAAACACCCTGTTGCCTTCTGTTGTTAAGGGATGTTGTTGCCGTGTTGTTGACTCTCCATTGGCTCACGCCTGACTCCAAGATAACACCTCCCCTGGTCCTCTCCGTCACTCTTCCATGTGTGTATGTGTGTGTGTGCGTGTGTGTTAGGGCCTACCATCTCTCTGGCACAGTCCCACCGCCCCTGCCCAGCAGTTTGAAGCCGAGGAGTCCTGGCAAAGACAGAAGGGCTTTTGGGACCTGCCGCCGTATGAATTTTTCATTCACTTCCCTCCGCCAGCTCTCGCCTCCTCTCTCTCTCTCTGTCTCTGTGTGTCTCTCTCTCTCTCTCTCTCCCCCTCTCTCTCTTGCTGATGCTCTCTCTCCCTCTCACTGACAAGGATTGTCTCTTGCTCAGTCAGCGATAGCACACCTGGTGCGGGTACAAGCAGGGGGAATAAAAACAAGAGCACACACACACACACACACACACACACACACACACACACACACACACACACACACACACACACTTGCTCAAACACAGCATGTAGCCTGCAGACAGAGTAAACAACTCCTAGACAGCAGTGCTTGGTATTCTACTTTCCAGTGTCTCTCTCTCTCTCTCCCTCTCTCTCTCTCTCTCTCGTTCCCTCTCCGTCTTCTTCTTCTCGGGTCCCTGGGGCAGGGCATGTGGAGAGAGGGCAGAGTAATGCAGAGGAAACCTTTCTGCAGGGGAGTGTAAGCAAACAAACACACGACAGCTGGCACACATTCACACCAGCGTGCACATTCACACAGGTCACTGACAAAGGAATGTGAAGAGGTACACTTAACAACAGTATACAACCTACGCAGCAGACACAGATCTATTCCGTAGTCAAGCAGGTACTTATGGAGTCTAGTGAACTGCAATAGTTGAAAACAGGAAAATGAGACTGAACAAACAACATTAAAATATATTAGCACATTTATTGGAGTTTCAAACAATGAAAACCATATGGGCTCAATCTTTTTGTTTTGTTTTTTTTGTTTTGTTTTTTTTCAGTTGAGTAGTCTTCAATTAAATCAACCCTGGAAAGTGATTTGGAGCTTCCGGGTCAAATGTCATGCCAGCAGCATCAGAGCATGACGATGCAAACTTGGGTTACAAAATTATTGCCTCAATTATTGCTGACGCTGAAAATGACTGCTTTGCTGCCATTTTTATGTTTAACTTGTATGTCTCCATCTGTTGACATGGAACAAGATTTAAGCTACAATGAAAAAAAAAATAGAAAATCATTAGCAGTGGCTAGTGTAGCAGGATTCCTGGATTTTACACTGACGTGAATGTCTCAGGATGTGAGCGTGTTCACATGTTCGTTCAAATCATTGTGGAATCATCACACCTAACAACACTGTAAATTTATGCACTCATAACAAATGCTAAAGCTACTAGCCTGTTTTATGAATGAACTGAATAAATATGTATTTTAAATATGTAGAGAAACTTATATAGACTCTCTGTGGACCTATAACCCTACTGCTTATAGGTTAAGTGACCATGATGAGTCCATGATTGTCAAAATCTTCCATGTTGATGATGTTGTGTGGCATAAGTTTAAAATCCTGAGTTTCCAAATAATATAAAATGACTACGGAAAAGATGTTTTTTAACAAGCAGGAAGCTCACAGGGCCATGGCATAAACATAGTATGAGTGAATATGTATTTAAAACTAAAATAAGCGAATTATTCATGTAATGGATCCATCCCATGGGCTTTCTAACATTATGGTTTAACATATTTAAAGAACAAAATTATTGTCAAGCGAGAACTGCAGACGATTTTCATTTTTGACTTAAAAAAAAAAAAAAAAAAAAGATAAATAAAAGACCTCTGGAAATCCAACCATTTTGGTGGTCTGTTTTGATTATTACAGCTTTTTACCAGCAGCTTGCAGCAGCATGTGAACTGCTATCATCCCAAAAGTAAAGAGGAAGAAAGCTAAGATTTGGTGATTAAAAGCTGTCAGCAGATGAAACTAGGCTGAGCTGGACTGACTGTGAGATGGACAGAGTGGGAAAGAGGGGGACGAACATCAGGTTAGAGTCTTTGGCTTTGTCATCTACCTTCAGTCTGTTACCCGTCATTTCTGCATCCATGCACATGCGACAAAGAAACAATGACCGCTCGAGACAGCTTGACGTGTCCTTTTCATAGGCCAGAAAATTAAGCTGTCAAATGGCAATAGCCACGCCAAGCCAGCATTGAACCTGGACAGGTTTCTCCAGCAAAATGCCCCATCAGAAAGCAGTTGAACCCTGAGGCCATGACATTTTAGATCTAAGCGCCTGGGACATTTTAGTCTCAGTGGGTGACATGTTGTGTTAGCCTATTGTCTGTTGTTAAGTGTATATGACTTGGCAGGTCCTGCTGCTTCAGGTAATGTCAGACATGCAGAAATGTTGTGTCACGGTGGAACAACTTGATCCATGTGGAGGGAGACTCTGTGGTGGGCGAGAAGTGGCTGTGCAACTGCGCTTGATAGGGCTTTTCTTGGAGTGGATATTGAGAGCGGGCGAAATGCTTGCCTTCATACTCTCCCTTACACTCTTTGAACAGTTAGAAGAATCCCTTGATCAATTATTGATCAAAATCATTACAAAGCTCCGTGCAAAGTTCGAAGTGTGTTTGGTGGGTTGTGATGTGTGTGTGTGTGTGTGTGTGTGTGTGTCTGTGTGTGTGTGTGTGTGTGTTTCTATTTGTCTGGCAGATAAAGAGAATTGTAGAAATGGAGGGTGATACAAGGACAAAAAGAAAGAAGAGAAGAGAGGAACAAAGGAAGTGAACTAGAAGAGTGCACTCAGTAGAGCGCAGATCTCCGCCAGGCGTATTTCCCCTCTCAAGCAAAACTAAGGAGAGACTTAGTTCAATTGTATTGTCAAACACTTTTCAAATTACAATTTAGATTACTGTATGATTCAAGTATAATAGAGTACAGTATAGAAAATATACCACAAAACTCCCAAAGCCTTTTGAGTTTAGTTCTTTGTCATTCTCTCTGTATCTGTTTCATTTTATAACACACTTTACACCAGTGGTCAGGGACCTTTGAGCTATAGCTTTTGAGAGTTTGAAAAAGAGTCTTTCTCTCTCTCTCTCTCTCTGTTGCACTCTCACACACCCCACTCAGTGAGTCACTGCACACACACCAGCTTGCCCTGCCCCACCTCTGTCCGAGCTAGACAGTGAAAGAAGAGAAGGAGTGGTGCTACCCACCCAGTGCTGTGAAGAGAGAGTATGAATGAAGAAAGGGAGCAGAAGTAGTGATAACGGAGCCCCAAAAAAATTTAGGCTGATAGACCCAGTGATTTGAGAGACTGGCCAAGGACAGACACACACACACACACACACACACACACACACACACACACACACAAATGACCAAAGGCATGATCCCCTCCAGAAATAAGAATGACAGAAAGAAGCCATATGCTAACATGGTTCCAAAAACAGAATTAGCCAATATTTTAAAGACTGCATTGAGGTTGCCGCAGGGAAGTGAAGTGAATGGGTTCTTTTGAGGAAATTAAATATCTCCAACCTTCTCTGCGACCCCGCAGCCCCCCACCCCCGTTTTGTGCTAGAAACGGGTATAGTCTGAAACCTAGGCCTGAAAACGTCAAACGTGCCATCAATCTTAAAGTAATTGATTGTTCCCTCGGAAATCACAAAGGTTCGTAAAGCGTGGCGGCTTGTTTGCTCCACATAATGAAATCAGAACAGTCGGGCCTTAGCAGTGCCGAGTGAAAATGATTAGCTCCTAGCCTGTTGAATTATGATTGGCAGTCATGAACTCAGACACCTGTTATGTCCAAACACCATCAGCAATATTACAGCGAACGTGCTATACAACACTTGATTACAAGCATTAGATGTTATGAAGAGTGTCAGGGATGCATAATGACAATTGGCAGTGCATATGAAAAGAATATTATCCTGATTGAGCATTAGACATGATGACACAAGTACACATCTATCTCCCATGTCAACACAGGTACAAAGGCTTTTCTTATTACTGTATGTCAGAAACATCCCATCGCAACAATGTTTATCTTTCACCAGATGGTGCTACAACATGGCATCTTGACATCCACCTCCATCTCGGATGCGATAACTGTCAAGAGCCCATAATTACTTTGGAAAGATACACAACTTATGAGGTAGAAAAACTATGTATGACTCATTAGATACCTCTCTGACTTTCGAAACTCCATTATTGTGCCAGATGTTTCCACTAATCAAAAGCGCAGAAAACTAGCAATTTAATCTTGGTGAAATATAATGACCTAACTAGCTAGTGCATTTAGCGGGTGACTGGGGTTGTTTGATTGAATTCACACCTGTCTGTTGATGTGTGTTTTGGACTCTGACTCAAGCAGAGCACTAATGGCCAATACAAGCCAATTACAGCAGTAATTGCAGGGCTCTTGGCATTTGGCCCTATGAGAAGAGAAACCTGTTCTGATTGGCCTGGCCAGGTACCGAGCAGAGAGGGACAGAAATAGCCCCAGTTGGCAGGTATCCATTTGTGTTTGAGGGACTGGCACCCTTTCAAAAATCAGATTGTAACTGTTCCTGCTGAAGTACAAAAGGCACAGCCGTCATTGCTGGGTGCGCAGTGATTACATGAACAGGAGCATTATACCAGAGGAAATAATCACAAACAAGACAATAGAAAATTTCAGAGGCCTATTGGCCATCTTTGGTATATTTTTTGGCACTTATGCTGTAGGTAAGCTTGTATCCTTCTGCGAACACTGACTCACTTTCTCTCACAGTGCCATGTTTTCCACTGTGGCTCCTCTCACCTGTCAGTGCTGTGATGGCTCAAGGAAAGCACCTCTTCTGTATTTCTGCCCACATACCAGAGGACCGGGGCAGACACACACTGCCCGAGAGACAAGCTGCCATTTCCACAGACTTGAGCACAGAGGCGCTTCTGCCACAAATGCATGCAAACACACCCGCACAGAATAATTTACAGAACAGCACCTTCATGCCCACACATATGCATCACAAACACAACAAGGTTACAGTGTGGGCCTATGCATATTCCATATGTGGATGCACCCATTTACACAGACATATTGCAAATGCCACCTGCAAACATCCATATGTCAATGATGCAGTTTCCATGTGTCCACAGCCTAGTGTTGTTCGTAATGGAATACTTAATATTAAGATGGTGAAAGTACTGTAAATCATTTAAACTCTTACAGTTTGCATTCCTCCCTGTCTTTATAAATAATACTGCAATCAATCAAGGGTCAAGAGAGCACTGAGACTTTCTGTTTTTTGTTTTTTTGTGTTTTTTTGTAAGAAATGCTTGACGCCTCCATGAGCCTGGAAAAAATGAAAATTACTCAAGTACCAAACAGAATAGAGAGAGAGGAAAGTGACAAACTACGACTTTATTAGATCCCTCCCAGCTGCTGTGGCTTGCTTCTTGTCTCCAAAACAGCCTGAATTCTTTGAAACCCTGATTCATCCAGTTACTGGAAACTGTCCACAGGGATCACAGTCCATGCTGACTTGATAGCATCACGCTGCTCCCGCACATATTTCGACAGCACATTAATGCAGCTGATGGCGCATTATCCTGTTGGAAGCATCCATCTGAAAAAGGATACACTGTGGGCATGAAGGGCTGCACCTTGACAGCAGCAATGTACGAGTATACTGTAGTGTTCAAACAATGCTCAGTTGGTACAAAGAGTCCTAACGTGTGCCAAGAAAACAGCCGGTGCTAGTGACACCAGGCAGGACGGATCCATGGATTCACGCTGCTGACACCAAGTTTTGACCCTGCCATCAGCTTGTCGCAACAGAAACCGAATTTGTTGGACGAGGTGATACGTTTCCAATCTAATTTACAATTCACACGGCCCCCTGTAAGCTCGTCTTCTTGTTCTTAGCAGACAGCAGTGGAAGCCAGCATGGTCCTCTGCTGTTCTAGTCCAACTGCTTCAAGGTTGTGTGTTGTGTGACAACCTTCTGCACATCGCTCCGCCGTCTAGCTGTTATTTGCCGACTTGTGGTCGGCCTGTTAGAATGAACAAAGACATTTTCACCCCCAGGACTGCCGCTGACTGAATGTTCTGTTATTTCATTCATCACGCTGTTGTTGGTACACTCTGCACAGTGTAGTGCATGAAAATCCCAGGATGGCAGCCATCTCTGAGATCCTACAGCTCTTGAGTCTGGCTCTAACAATCATACCATATTCAACATCATTTAAAATCACATCTTTTTTTGCATTTAGTTGATCAATAATTGAACCTGTCACCTATGTTTGCATGCATTATACTTATGATTTGTTTACGCATGTGGAGGAGCAACCTGTTTGCATAAAGGTGGGCGTGGATCTAATCGAGTGTACCTTTTCAGATAGAAAAAAAAAATATATAGATAAAGAGAAACAAAAAGACAGAAAAATGACACGAATGCCAAACAGTTCCACTGGAGTCAGGTTTGGGGTTTTTAATGCTAATAATTGGATTCCTCCGTCAGGCGCTGTTGCTGTGTGCATTTAAAAGCAAAACAGCACCTCCAAAGTTATTCATCTGTGAAATACTCCTTTATCTAAATAAGGGAATGATTGCAGAAGTCAGCTATGATTTTTGATAACCAGTTCCACCCTCCATCAAAATAGGAACGCTTATTATCATTCTGACGGCAACAGATTTTTTTTTTCCATTCCTTTTTTAGTGTGCAGAAAAAAAGTTAACAAACTCCTTTGCCACACATGTATTCCCAGCCTGTGCAATGTCACTAGTTGATTTTAAGTGCTTTTTCCTTATGAGCGCTTCTAATGTGATTTTCCTAAGGTAGTCCCCCCCCCGCCTTCATCCTCCCCCATGTCCTCTGTAGCCCTCAGTTAACCATCTGCTGGGAAAGAGAGCACATGGCAGAAGATGTGTTAATGAATGCGGTTATATAATCCAGACCTGTGGTGGAGTTAAAGAAAGAAGGAGTGGGAGAGAGAGTCAGATCCGCATCTCTTGACACTCCACCAGTACAGGCAGGAAGGTAAAGGAATTCATTGTGCCACCAGTGCCCCCAAGTGGCTTGAGCAAGCATTTTTTTTTTTTTTTTATTTGCTTCACCTTTTCATATATAACATGACAAGCGATTCTTTGCCTTTTCTCTTTCTATAAGGACAAAAACTCAGGAGAAATCCGGCGCTGACATATCACATGTGACAATTTGATTTACACAGGGTCTTGCTTTTGTGATGACCGCCGTTAAAAGGGCTGCATGCTGACACAGTAAACCACACAGCAAGGATGGCTGTGACACACCAGCCGTCCCCCCCCCCCCCCCCCCCCCCCCCCCCCCCCCCCTTCTCCTCCGTCTGCCAAAACGGCGTACCTGGCCCTTGCCCTGGCTAGCCATCACACTCCTTATGAATCAAAGACACTGGAGCAGAGGCAGAGAGAAAGACAAGGACTTATGGGCACTGGGCACTGCCTCCCCATTTTCTCCTATCGCTCCTGTAGTCTGTGCATTTCTCTCTCCTCCTTCTCCTCCTCCTCCTCCTCCTCCTCTGCATCTATCCGTCTAGCCGGGCTGGGGCGATAAATCATCAGATGAGGTTTAAAGCTCTGGCGGATCAGAGGCTGCTCAAGTTATGCCCCGCTTACATCAGTTTGTAAACACACAGTTCGTGGGTCCACATATACATAAACAGATGCATGCACTCACTCCCCCACCTCCACCCTTTGACCACCCCCCCCAACACACACACACACACACACACACACACACACACTCACAAGTGCACTATCTCATTATATCTGTGTGTCTTTTTCTCTCTTTCAGTTCAGTTGAAACAAGTTTAAGTTTACTTTATTGGCATGATATGCCAAATAAACAAAATATACATTTTCAATTCTACATGCTCTGAAAACCTGTACTGCAGTTGGGTTTTGCTTACTTGCATTTAGACTTACAGAACCCCATGTAGATATGTCCCAGAGACTGCCATATGGTAAGGTGTTTGTCATTGATTCTGTATTGGACTGTCTCCTCTGTATATGGGAAGATAAATGTGGTGAGAGTTAAACCTCTGATTAGATTATAGCCGATCTTATACATTCTATAATTAGGATAATTTCCGATGAGACAGTAAAATTAAACTATTTCTCATTTTGCTGAGAAAACCCTTAAAACCCCCCAGGGACACCACTCTGAGAACCATGGTACTATACAATAGCAGATAATCACCATTATCTATAATAATGTGGCACAATTCCAAAATGACTTCTCTGTTTCTGTCTCTCTCTTTCTTTCTCTCTGTCTTGTTCTGTGTGTGTGTGTGTGTGTGTGTGTGTGTGTGTGTGTGCCTACAAATAACCCATCTAATAAACAGCGACTGGGACGAGGGGAGAAGCGAGGCAGCCCAGCCTCCCGGCCAAGCTCCACTAGACCAGAACACAACCACTTCAGCTGGTGAGCCTGCAGGCCACCTCGAGTGGTCTTTATAAAACTCGCTGTGATGGATTCACCTCTGGCCTCCCCCCGCTGTGATCCATCACCTGTCCTGCCTTTGGAGGTTGTAATAAACCTGTTTAGCAAAAGGGTCACTGCATACAAACAGCGTGTGTGGGCATCTGTGTGGGTGCTTTTCTGCACGCAGGTAGGAGGATGCAAACTATAGTTTCATGAGCCCTGGAGGCCGGTGGCGGCTGTATATGTGTAGTATATCTATTGCATTACTGGCACCGGATCCAGTTGTGATGATCTGTGCAGTTTCCTCACAAATTCTAGTTTGATTACATCGTATATTTATACACATACATTTAATGGAGGTGTATGATACGGTCAGGCACAGTAACAGCGACGTTATCCCTCCGAGTAGTTTTATTGTCTCAAGCAGCTCCTGCATATTCCCTAATAGAGTGGTAAATCAAAAGCATAGAGGAGGTTGCGAGTGGGTGAGTGCTATGCAGATTCTGTGAGCCAATACACAGAGTAGCCATTTGTTTGTGAAAGAAAAACAGATTTCCCACTTTTGGAAGTGTTTCTTTGGCATAAGCAAATAGAAAATATGTTTTTTTGCAGTGTAAAATATCTCATACTGAGTTCAATGAGCGGGATTGATCAGCATGATTCATCACTTCAGCAGGTCAAAGCAAACCCCGGCACCTGACCCACAGTTCATTAAGCTGTCTCATTTTATGAGTTCTGTTGAATTCGCAATGAATAGCTTCCCAGTCAGAGATGAATCATACTTGCGTGACTGTGTTATGCAAAGGAGCTAAGATCTTAACTTAAGCTCTCTGTCATTTTGTCATGAAGCCATGGGGCACAACAATTAGCAGATATTGCAGATGTGGCTTGTAGCTCCTATACATCCTCTTGTGCTGTCTCCAAGTTAGCGATGGCTTTTGCATGGCGGCACATACAGGTCATTGTTACTCGGAGGTGAAACCCATCCGCTTCTAATGAGTACCACAGGGACCAGTGTTATTGGATGATTCATCAGACCAATGGTGCAAAACGGCCTCCATCTGACTTCCTCAGTCCAGCATGTGGGCCTTGTTAGGTTATATGTAACTCAAATGGAAACAAGCAGCTAGTACATGCAGGCTGTTAGAGGCACCTAAAACCACTTTTTCATTGCTTATATAAACTTAATATTGATTTAATCTCCTTTTCCTATCTCTTATTTTATTGCAAACATTTCAGTTTTTAAAGTAACTGAAGTCATACATTTACACCTGTGAAAATGTATGATGTACTTTTATGGGGGTAATCTCTTACAAGTAAAGTTTTATGAGAAGTGTAACTGTAAAGATAGGCGAGAGTTCATTCTGAAAAGCCGTTTACAAGACCCAGCAAAGGCAGAAACCTGTTATTGTTGTTGTTGCTGTTGTTGGTGGTGTTGTTTATGAACAGAGGTAGAGTCCATCAGTAGGTTGTTATTCAGTTCATCATATCTTTCATTTGTGTGGCTTGAAATCCTACATATCTTCAGTGTCCTCATTTTATATGTTTGAGAAGAATACCACAGTATAAACACTGGTTAAATCCAGGGAAACGTCTCAGCAGAGCTGTTTGAATGTTTCATTCCTAATTATAGGAATTTGACCAGAATGACTTTAAGATTTAATTGGCCCTAATAGTGCAACTGAGTTGGGATCTATGAGTAAAAGAGTTGAGAGAGTTGAAATCTTGAATTACGTTAAACCATATAAACAGCTGTGCCTGTGCATCCTTGTAATATGGGCACACTGCATGTAAACACAGAGTAAACAAATGCACAAAAACACTGGTGGCTATATTAATTTATGGATTTTAATATAAAAAAAAATAAGTATTGTTATAAAGGGTTTCTAAATGTTAATGAGCTCATTAATTCAAAGGTATTTTTGTTGAGTGACTGTCCCAACAAATTGCATAGTTTGATTTCTTGTGATATCTTATGATTTGTAGCAACAACCCCACATCCTCTATCCCACTCAACTAGATGATCTTCTACTTCTTTATTAAAATGTACTCAGAGCACTTTTGTGAATATATTTTTTATGTGGAACTCCTCATTAAGGAATTTTACCATTTAAAAAAACCCACAGTCATTTGCTGAGAGGCAGCATATGGCCCCAGGCAGATGCCAGAAGCACCTCCAAGACAATGCCCAGAGGCTGAAGCCGCCAAAAGTCTCATTTGAATTTCCTCTCAAATATGTTCACTTCCTTGATATTGTTCATCAGTTTGTAAGGGATGACGTGCTGTCAGAAGTTTGCAGGGCGCACCATCATGGTCGTCATGGTAGCCATCATATTCGGGCCCTTCCAGTAGTACCACTTGATGCCATTGTAGCGAACGATATTGGACGAGCCAGGGTAGTACATGCCGTTCAGGTTGGATGGACCGCAAGCCTCGAACCACCAGCCTGAAGAGAACAAGTGGCACAAAGTTCAAGAAAAGTGTCAGAATCAGTTGAGCTCATGAAACAGAAATGTGTAGCTGTAACTCAGCAGTAATTTTCTATCGATGCAGAAGAGAAACGAAATGTACTTCAGGACATTTACAAGAGAGTGAATAGAAATGTTTAAAGAGGGGTTTTTATGGATTTATAGACTGAGACAGAAAGAGATGAGTAAGAACTTGTCAGAAGCTGCCCACCTCCAGAAGCGATCTGGGCACACTTGCAGGTGCAGCGGTCGTTGTCTCTGTCCTTGGTGCTGAACTGGGTGCCGGGGTGGGTGAGGCTGCTGGTGCGACCCGCTGTGCCGCTGAAGCCCTCGGCATGGAGGCTGGATTGGAATGAGGAAAAAGGAGAATCACGACAAAGACAAATCAGCATGCTGCACTTAAACCCGTTTATCATGAGAAAAACATTTCGATCCCAGCTTGGGTGTGCTTTCTTCCTCAGTCCAGCACCCACAAAGTGATGTGCATATTCCTAATTTTTCCAGAGAAGAAAAAGTAGAGATGTTTTGAACCATTTAAATGCTAAAAAAAAAAAAATCATAAGCACTTCTTTACACCGAAAATGTGGCATGATGACATTTCCCACTGCAGCAGGAAGAAGTAATTGATTGAAAACTGTTTTGTACTTCAGTACTCAGAAATTGTGCAAAACCTGGCTTGTCTGTGATAACCTTATACTAAAGGCTACCAAAGAGACAGGACAAAAGATAAAATGTTATTAAATCAAGCTTTGGCTGGATGGACCAATCAGTCAGTCCTGTTGAGGAGACAGTTTGTATTTAACTCTCAATGGCCACACCTAAATTAAAATATCATTATGGCATTTAAATCTTAATCGAGTCTGTTACAATTACACTGTAGGGTGTATTTTTAGATTAAAATCTTGCCTTGTACAGACAAGCAGAATACTGATGCATAACATGATGCGTGCTGTAGCTGTCCTTTCATTCATCCTCATTGACTGTCAAGGTTTCAGAAATAGCAGGTAATCAAGTTCTGTGTCACCTGTAAAGCACTGCAATACATCAAACCATGTTTACTCCGTGCTCTGAAACAGCCCCTATTTGGGAGAAATTTCAGGTGGAATTCATTAACTCTTTTATTTTCATAACCCAGCTCTTCAGACCTAGGGTTTGAAGAGAGTGGAGGAAGAAGTCAGCCATGCTATCTGCCCTCTCCTCTGCCCTGTCATCCTGTCTACTTAGCATTGGACTCTCCCCTGAGTTATGCGACCTCTCCGTAGCCCAGGGCATGCTATCTGTGATGACTAAATGAGGGATCTTCCTTTGAATTTGTAAGTTCAGAGGGCAGGACCACACAGCACGGGGGCAGCAAGAAGGAGTTTGAAATGACACTGTGGAGACAAGAAAAATAGCACTACCGTGGCAAGGCTGAAATAATACATCAGGGAGTGTTTTGTTTTTCAGATTTGATCATAAGGGTTTGCTTATGTGAGGAACATCAGCAGTATTTCTTGGCTATTGCAGTCTCATTGCAGACGAGGGTCTCTGGACTGTAGTAAAGCAAAGAAATGAAGATTTACACAGAATTCATCTCTGCTTTTATTGCCTGTTGATATTTCGGTACAAGGGCTTCATGATGACATCTCTCAAGGCAAAGCCTAAAGCGAATTTGATGCAGATCTGAATCTTTCCTAGCACCATTTTGAGAAGTGCCTGTGGTGTGCACGTTCCATATTTATCACAAGCTCTCTGCACTGTGGTAGCTTTTCCAGTAAAGATTTTAGCATTAACAAAGCATTTGCTCTTCAAAGTACTCCCAGACGTATTAGTTCAACCACTCCACCATTCCACTGTTCATGCCACAAGACGTCCCTTTGGAGGCTGCTGTTGTCTGTAATTGATTGCTGTCCTTTTGATCCATAACTTGGGTCAAAGACGACCCCGTGTAATGCTTCTCCTTTGAAATATCTTTGCAATCAGGGAGTTTCATCATTTAATATTCAGGGGATTTTTTTATGTCCACAAATTATTTTCATCTCATTTTACTCTGTTAACATTTTGAATAAAGTGTTTTTAAATTCCTATCCCAAGTTTCCATTATATGGCAGCACCTTGCATGTCAAAGTGAAACAGCTGATTTTTTTTTTCTTTGCTATATCTTAGAAGTGAACATTTTTTCTCATTAAATATATTGATGTGCATAAATAATTGTTTTCCTTTGTTGTGACCTGTACACATTCTGCATTGGAGTTTGATAGAGTCCTTTATCTATTTTACTGCCATATTTGAAATGGGCAACACTGTTTGACATGTGATAGAACAATTTCAGCACTTTAAATATTACCTTATTATTTTTTTTTTCCTCAGGAAACATTCAATACTGATGGACAATAATATATCATATTTGTGCCTCATTGAAGATACTGATAGACTGATCCAGGTATAATTTATCTGTTGATTGATGGGCATTTAATTTAAAGTCTGCAGGGAAAATGGCTGTAGACATATAGCAACTATAGATGGTGACTGACAAACAGATTCAAAGAAGAGATGCTGGAGGATTCAGAGTCTGAACTCGCTTGCTGCTCACCAGGGCGATGAGAAACAGGCACAAAATAGATACAAACAGGTACAAACAAGCGAGTCTTCTGATGAGTCTTCTGAAGTGGAAAGTAAGAATAAGTTTAATAAATTTAGGCAACAGCTGTGTCCCCAGCAGATGCGGGGTACATATTCATCACTGAAGAGCTGCTCAAATGCACCAGTTTAGAAGGCTGGGTAACAACAAGGCATTAACAAAGAGGAACTTGTAGTCTCTGTTGGTTTGACACTCTTTTCTGGTGGGGGAAAGAGCTGGAATGTGTCTGTGTGAGAAATGTTTTTAGATCAGCAGTAGAATCCAAACTACAAAGCTACAATGGGGCTCAACAGATATGAGAATACCTGCTGCCTTTGTGCACTGAGATATTATGGAAATGATTTATTCAGCACGAAATGTGCTGAAGTCAAATATTTTCAAACATCAGAACATTTTGTGTGGTCCAACTCACTGCTCAGATATTTTTTTTTTCTCAGCAAGATGAATACTATAGCATGCCGTTATTTGCAATAACCTTACTTCCATTTTTGACCTAGGGTATGAATTCTATTGTGATTATATGTCATATACAGGTTTAATTAGAACGAGTGCCTACCACTGGCTTTATTTTGAGAAAAACTATTCTTGTCTGTGCCAGTGGAGAAAGCGGTCTGTCAGTGCTGATGATTAATGTATGAATATTGTTAGGGTTTTAGGTGAAGACCTTCCCATTGCCTCGGGGACAGCATCGGCTGCAGCTGAACGGAGGATTGCTTTGGCTGAGTAGTTGCATAGCACCACAATTGTGGCTTGGGAGATCCAATATAAACCTGCAGAGAAAGCCAGCATCCCCCACATGCTAATAAAACTAGCACACACTCAACCAGTTACGCTAGAGCATGATCTCAGAGGTAGCTGGCTGCATAGGTGATTACATTTATTCAGATGCCTCACCTCACACAGAGAGGATTATTGCAAAATAGTAAAATGTTCACTTTCGCATTCAGTATCACACAGATTATGGAGAGGAAGGTCAAACAGATGTAATTTGATGCACAATTAGGTATCTTGGAAAGCATACACTCAACATGGCTTTTCATTTTTATAATGAAATGGCATCAGACTCCATAAATATGCAGAAAACAAGAGCAAATTCCCGTTAATTTCCATGAAATCTAAACCATATTATTTCGGTTTGCATTTGTTTTTGTTCTATTTTTGGGGGAAGCATGGGTCCAGCACATGCACCCGTAAGCTCAGTGATCGCTGGGTGACTGTGGAGCTTTGTTTGAGTTGTCAGTTTCCTGGCAGGGGCAGGTATTGCTGAGCGTTCCTGTTATCCTCCAGTGGATGGGGCTACCCTTGGGGATTTTCAGGGGCAGCGGTAGCTGTGGTGATGGAAAAGAAAAAAATGGAGACAGAAGAAAGTAGAAGCATGCCCTCCACTGAGCTCATCATTTTGAGTGACATTCTTAAAAACAGGCCTAGCGGTTCCTTCACTTTTGTGCTTGGTGATAAGAAAGCATAGAGAGAGAGGGGGAGAAAAATTTTGAACTGTTGATAATGGTTTCTAATTTGTCATGGTATTTAGAGTTTTACACCCAGAGGGAAAACGAAGATTGAAAGGGTATTGCTCTATTGCAATTATGCCTTTCACAGTTTGAAGGACTCTTAACAAAACTCCTTGCTGAAATACAGCACCTTCATTATGGTTCTATTCACATCAGGAGTCTGACAGAGTTTAAGAAGGAGTTTAACTGGAGGTCTGAACGTTTAAACGTAATGATTTCTTCTTCTATTTTAATGTTGTGTGATGCGTTTTATCGAACCTAAAGAGTATTCTTGAGAGATACTTATCATAGCAGGTTATTGTAGCGACTGCACGGCTCAAATAGCAAATATTGATTTGAAGTTTAATTTATCACACACCAGAATGAAGACTGAAAAGGCTGATTTTATATTTAGAGTTCCAGTGGCCCAATTCGGGCATGTTTCATGCTGGTGCGGTTACCTGTAGTTGTTCTCCTCTCCGTCGATGTAGAAGTGGTCATAATGTGAGTAAGCCTCGTTCCCCTCTCTGTCTCTCAGCTGGACGTGCAGGCTGTATTCCCGGGATCTGGTCAGCTTGTGGATGATATCATTCCCCAGCCAGTGCTCCCCAGACGGCTCACCAAAGCCCTGGCCACAGAGAGAGAGAAACAATAGAAGTATAAATACTCTAACAAGGGGGGAAGATATGACCACACATCTGCCAAGTATTCTTGGAGATAATATGGAAATGGCCCTCATTTTAAGAAGTCACATATATCATTTTGATGGCATAAGACAGTCCAGTGAGTATTTATGAACTGAAATGCTCTCTCCCTAAAGTGAGGGACCCGACAATTGACTTTAATTTGTGATAATATTCTACCAGTGCATTGCCTGGAGCTGCTTCACTTAGAATGAGAGGTGGACCAATCCATTGTTTATCTGAACTTTTACCTTGAAATATGCTTTAAATCACAGCAGTGCAATCAGAGCTGGACATCAGTATGACGGCACATTTTACAGGGTAAACAGCGTTTTCTCTTGTTTTTGGCAAAGCAAGACAGGGATAAATGTTCACTATTGAGAATGAAATGTGCAAGTAGGAAAGGATTTTTTTCTGCTTTGGAATGCAACTTAAAGATAAATTATGAGAAGATGGAATATACTGAAATGGGTAAAGAATGAAGATGTGTCAAAGGTGTCTGAGAGTCGGGACCCAAGGTTAAATAATGTTAAAGGCAGACTACGCAGGGTGAAAAGAAAAAGCTGAGGAGGGATAAAAGCCCTGAGGTTCATGCCAAGACTAATAACCCACAAAATTAACCGAACATTTTTAAAAGCCTGTCTTGAATCTAACTGATGACAATGTAAACAAAAACATAAACAATGCAGAGGCATGTAATTATATTTTATTGGTATTTATACTGAGATGGGGAAAAGAGTTTTCCTGAACCCCTGAGGCATTCTATTCTTCTATTCTTTTGAGTTCTATTCTTTTGAGAATTGAGTGGCATTCATAATTCATTGCCACATCACAACAAGGTGGGTTGAGCTCCCATTTGAACCGGCATAGTCTGCCTTTAACGGGTGGGAGGTAGAGTAATATGAAAATGATTTCACAATGGCAACGACAGCATTAATTGAAATCAGATACAGTGTGCAGAGGGCATGATAACTTTGACAGACCTGTTTCACAATGGGAATGAACGTTGTCACTCCAGTGGAGTTATAATGAAATGAGGTGTTCCATTCAGATGGACAGCATAAGAGGAGGGGCAAATTATGGCTTCGGTTAATGAATTTCACAGTGGCTGTCAAGTGCAAAATGTCACCTGTTTGACAGACGCAGGGGAATGTGACAGGTGAGTCAGACGGTGAAAAGGCCAAATGATTTTGAGAGCCAGATCCGGATGCATATGTTAACTGTCAGTCACATCAACAAGGATCTGACCTTGAAGACTTGATTATTTGCATTTTACAGCACAAATGGTGAATAATGAAAGACCCTCTTCACGGATTTTAAGCCCTCTTTTACCATTCTGCAAGACAGACAAATTTTCTCCTTTGTTAGCCACTGAATTGTTCCTCGCTCCGTCTGGCTGTCAGACAGTCTGTTTGTTATTGGTCTTAAGTGAGAGCAAATATATAGCGAGCATCTTGGAGCATTTATCACTCGGCCAGCAGGCTTGTGTGCAGAGCTTGATCAACACTGGCCACTGATTCTGAGAATATGATGTGTGGATCGGGTCAGTGAAGCACTTCAGTACATACGTTATCTGCCATCTACACAGGGCCCCCATGCTCCCACGCCCCAGCTGGGGCCAAATATTTATCATCCACTTGTAAAAATATTGTCGTTGAAAGTTTTTAAGGCATTTTTTTCCTCTCTTTCCCCCTCACTCTTTCCATCTATAATCACCATCCTCTGAGCATTTTGATGTCCTAGCCAAAGCTGGGGCAACAGTTCTGCTGCAAAAGGCGAGAGACAAATTGCTACTCTGTTCAATCAAAAGCCCAAGCCACGGTTGCTCATATGCACGGCATGTAATTTGAGTCAATTGAAAAGGCTTTTGAGCCTCTTTTTTTTTCTCTCTCTGATGCATATGCACAAGAGGAATACTGATTCTATTGAGAAAACTTTGAGTTTTGATTTAGAGAGGCATTATGTAAATGCAAGTCCAACCAAAACACAAAAATCTAAAGGTGTGAAAATAGCCTCGGTCCAGCTCGAGCACTGGAACAACTTCACAATCTCCTGTGTACGACTGTATTATATCCAGTCAGCGCTTGTTGTTCAGGGTTAGTATCAGGAACTGCTGGAACCTTAATCACCAAAAACCCATTTCCCTAAGCTGGAAAGCATTCAGGATCTTGACCGTGGATAAAAACAGTAGTGTTCTGCGGGTGACTGAAGTACACAGTGTGTGAGTTTGTGTTTGTATGGATGTGTGGGAGTATGATGGGGGGGAGAGGGAGCGAAAGCAGGTGCAATAACATGGGGGGTGGTAGGGAACACAAGGGTGGCCAAATAAAACAGCCACAGGTCACCTGGGATCACAGGCTAGCCGGTATCCCACGCCTCTGCATGCCAAAGCACCCATGGATAGTTATTGGAACCTCCCGTCCAGTCCTGCTATCCAGATCCATTCTGCCAATACTATTACTATGTGTTAGTGATGCACCTTCTGCTGAACTCACCATTTTGTACTCCCTCCAACCGCGGTGGAAGTCCACAGAGCCATTTCTCCGATGCTGCAGGACTGTCCATCCCCCACCTCTCGTCTTCATATCACAGAAAACCTGTGGAAATCACGAAATAGGGTCATTGCAGCAATCTTTAATTTGTAAAGTAAGAGGCTGGGAGTGCTGCATCGGGTCAGACAGAAAGAGAAAATGATGGCAGTGAAAGAGAAAGTGAAAAACAATCAGCTGCTCTTCCAGGGTGAAAACAAACAATACAAGTCAATAAAAAAAAAAAAGATTGTTAAACTGTCGTGTGACTGAAATCCATCTGTGAAAAACAGCCCAATAACCTGAGGCACTCTGATTGCGGGAAAAAAGTAAAAATCCTTTATCAATACTTTATAACAGGTGCATTCAATTAAAAATTTAAGTGGTCTGGTTACTCAAAGTTTACAAAGATCACAGCAAAGGTCTAAGCCATCATATCTAACTTTTCTTGAGATTTATAGGCCTTTATGGATGTAGTATCGAGTATCTAGGTTAGTCTATAACTATAAAATGTAATAAATAGCTTTCCCAGCCATTTCCACATTAGACATTGTAAAAGTAAGAAAAAAGAAATAAGCAGGGCTACTCACAAATTAAAGTATTAAAATGAGTTTCCCTTAAAAATAGAAGTGAACATAAAATACTTTAGGTTCTCATCTGAACAGGATCGGGTCTTTATCCTGAGCAGTTATCAGTAATCTACCCGTCACATGCCTGTTGCAAAACTGAGGTAACATTAGACGAAACAAAAACACAGCTGTTTTTGACTTGATGGAAAACAAAGTGATTATTTTGAACAAATATGAATTTATCTTTTACACATCTTTGGCATTTTTCTTTTTCTCCTCCTCTTGCTTTGCTCTCTCCCTGAGTGAAAGCACTTCCTGTGGTACAATCGCTTTGGTTGGCCAAGATGGCAAGTTATTGAGATGTGTTATTTAAAAAAAAAAAACAAAAAAAAAACACAGTTACACCTATGAAATTTTAAAGTCACCATTGATCGCATGATCACATTAAAGAACATAGGAAAGGGCACTTATTGACCTGTCAATTTCTGTTCAGTACTCTCCACTGAGGAACTTTATGCTCTATACTAGTATGTATATTTTTAAGTGGTATGCACTTCCAGGTCATGTGATGTCATATGATCATTTGTGACCTCTAAATTTCACAGGTATTTTTCACAACCCATTGAAGACAATAGTCAAGACAAAAATAAAAGATTTGCACTTTTTTCATAATCAAGTACCTCGGATTACCTCAGACTGTTTTCTCACAGATGGATCTCATTCACAAGGCAGTCTGTTTGACAGTCATTTTTTATCATCTTGTAAACTTTTATTTGTATTGTCCAAAAACAGTCATTTCCAGCAATTGTGGCCACTCACTCAACCGCAAGTCTATGTTTCAGTGTTCAAGAAACCACACCTTGAAGCCCCTGTCTGGCCTATAAGGAGAGGGAGAGTAATGTGAAAGAGTTATATCTCATGCCCTAAGGAAAGGAACCATACTGCAGTTTTTTTCCGTTTGTTGAAGGCTGCCTTGGAAACCTCAGAAAAAAAAGGGGGGATCCTAACATTTAAGGGTGACATGCATTGATATGACCCAGGTGGCAAGGAAAAACTAACATGTCAGCATGCTCTGTAATCCCCGAGAGTGGGGGCTGGAGGGATTTGCGTTTTTGGTTACACTCTGTTTTTTTTTTTTTTTTTTTCTTACTTGGCTGTACATTCGTTATACATAGAGTTTGGAGAGAAAAAATAGTAATGGATTGCACCTCTTCGTTTACTTGAAATATGTACTTGTTGGAGGAAAGGTTTTACACATCTTAGGCATTTAAATCAGCATATCTCAGCCTCCCTCAAGCATTATGAGTCACTCTTAATGTGTGAAATTCTCCCTTGGGTGGTAAGATTAGATGCTTTCATTGTAAATGCAATCATTTTTAGCTGAATATCTGTATACCTGGTGGCCAAAGGGAGGCGTTTTATCAGTTTTCCTATGCACAGTGGAACTCTGCTCAAACAACTCGAATGATACAAATATTGTCAGTGACATTTCAGGAAAAATGACACAGTAAATAGTGGATTTGCTTGGTGGGTTGCTTAGATACTTCCCCGTCCACCACACAACCTAACCTGACCTGGTGAAAGAGTCCTGCGGTGCTCCACAACTGTGCATAGATGCTGGTGGGTGGACAGCATCCCAAGAGATTTCACTATTTCGACATCTCAGCTGGCTATTTTCTGCTGGAAATGAGATGAGGGGTTCCAGCACTTTCCCAGAATAGGACTGCTAAATCAAGGTCAAATTGCGCTCAGGTCTTTTACCTCAGAAAACGGAGTTGAATAGCAATATGCTGTGATTATTCTCTGGCACATTAAGCTAATGTTCTGGCCTTTAAGGCAACCACACTGAATACTAAAGCGTGGTCTCAAAATAGAATTCTCAGTTTAAATCATTTCCCAAAAGTAGTCGTTAATACTGATTTTGACCAGATCCATATATATAATGTAATACTCCAAATCCACTTATTACTGGGCGGCAAGCAGTCATTTGGGGGCAAATCTATTACACAGCAATGCAAAAACCCACACAACTGAGGCATTATACGACTTCAAAAAAGATATTGTCCTGATTATGGTAATTTGCAGGGGGCTTTCACAAAACCAAATAGTTATTTCTCAATAGGCATTTATAGAGTTTATAGAGCCATGCATTTAAGTTTATGAGCCGTGTGTGTGTGTGTGTGTGTGTGTGTGTGTGTGTGTGTAGTTCTTAAATCTGTGTAAGCCAGGCTCTGTTGTCTCTCTCAATAATGTGTGCCTCATATGATGAAGAGAATAATAACAGTGTTGGTAGCTGCCATCATGGTATTGTCAATTTGCCGACAAGAAGATCCCACAGCTGTTAATCATCTGTTATATCTTGCAAATTAACAGGAGATGTCTGTTAGATTGTCTTCTACATATCGACAACGCTCACAAATTTGTAGATGGATGGATGGGTGGATGCAAACTGTACATGGACTAATGAAGTCCAGTTAAATTCACTTATTCAAATCACACGCTGGTTTGTCTGTCTGATCACATTTCCGCTATACGGCCAAATCCGCATCCCTTACAAATATGCGCTCTTTGTGTCTTGTCCAACTGAGAAAGCATTCCATTCTCTGCATTGAAAATAGGGCAATTTGAATCTGCCCCACTTTTATATTCCGCCACCCACTTTGCCAGCCACACTGGAATTAGATGGCATAGATTGAAAGCAACGACGATGCGGGGAGCGCTAACTTGCATCTATGGAAACGTGCATTGGCCCCAGCTGGCAGGAAACACATGGCACCGGTGCCAAACACCTGGCTGCTTTGCCCACAGGAAATGAAGAGGAAGAACAGGAGAAAAACAGAGGCTGCGGGAGACGGTGCCAGATAGCAAACTAAAGTGAAAGTAATGAATAACAAAAAAAAAAAAGAAAAAAAAAAAAACAATTTCACCTGTATTTGTTTTTCGTCTTATTCTTTTTTTAATTCTTCTGAGCTCTACCAGTGAATATCCCAGCCAAGACAGGTAGTTTTGATTCACAAACGATAGCCTGCTGGCGTATGCCATGCTTGAGTTAGCAAGGACCAGCTACTTCAGGTCAGCGGAGGCTCTTCTTAAGCTATTCTGACTTAGCATTCAACTGCACACACTCACTCACCTTGGAGCCTGCAGGGCACAATGCTTCTGTTGCTTATTATTTTAGCTCTGTGTAACCCAGCATGACATTTCCATCAGCCTCCATGCCAAACGTCCCAGTAGAATACCATTACACCGGAACAGTTTGTCCTTCCAGAGTTTATTGTGGTCCATAAAAATGATAACACCTCTCAATGCCAACATATATTGTGGTAGGTTTGCATTACCAAGACTGGAAATACCCACTAAACTCAAAGAAAAATTCTGAAAGTTTTCATATTGCTAAATCAGAAAATGGGATAAAATGTCTCACAGCAAAAGTTCCACAATGCCTGATGCCATGCCACAGTCAATTATGTGATATTTAGAGGAAAAGGCCAATGACCTTTAGAGCTTTAGTACCTTAACAGTCTGGGTGGAGTTGGGTAGACATATGCTGTATATTCCATTCTCTGTTACTCCAGATTGTAGTATCTCCGCACAGTCCCTGAAAATGAGTGGCTCCTCTTTGGGGACGGCAGAGATTTCTGTAAAAACACGCAGGCACATGTTTAGAGAAGGGAAAACCTTGTGGATTTTGCTTGTGAATCCCAACCATGTTCAGCTGAGGTCCATGGATTAAAGTCAAGCTTTGGCTTTGTATGTGGGTATGTGCAATGTATCTGAACTATGCAATATTTATGCGAAAAATACATTGTTGTATCGGTTTTATCTCAATTACAAAGTGAGCTGTAAAAGAGCAGTGTCCTCTCCCCCGAATTGAAATGTAACAGATGCATTATTTACCCAAACTGCGTTGTACATAGACACTGCTGGGAAATATTTGCCGCCCACGGGAAGTGACAAATCAAAATGTAGGATGCAAATGTAACTTTGGATACTAATAGGGTACTAAAACTTGGAAAACTAACACAAGCTGACTCCTAAACAGCCCTGACTCAGCATGCCATTGAGAAAAAGCTGCAGTAACCTGTGTCAGATATTTTGCCTCTCTTTCTCATCGTTGCCTCTTGGTGGAAAGTCATCGCAGACTGGCCTGGTTGGTAAACATGAGCTTGCTTTGTGCAGTTTACTGAAACCATGGTACAGGACTTCTGTGTATTGGAGTTCAACCAGTTACCCTGCCATTTGCCAACATGTGGAATTGCCTTGGGCAGCTTTAAACATTGAAAATCACCTCTGTCAATACATATTAGCCACAATGCCAGTTCATGTATTTTCTCACCCACTGTGCACTAGACATGTTTTCACTATCATGTCTGTGCTCTAGCTCTCATGTAATCCAGGCCAGTTTTAGACCAAGTAGCGAATATAATATTATATACTTGAACAATGAAGAAACAGTTAACCATAAGTATCAAAACTGTGCACCAGCAACTTTTTAAATGTCTTACAGATAATCAGAAATTGCTAAGTGGGTAATTTGTATCACAGTGAAATGATTTGTATGTCTGAAAGCAGTTGACCCTTCCACATCATGCCTTACCATTGCAGTGGTTGACCATAGCCAGCAGCTGTTGAACAGTGTCAGTGAGTGTGGCCTGCTGTCTCTGTAGTAAAGTGCTGTTGTACGTGGAGCTTCCCAGTTCGCCCTGGAGCTGAGTGACCAGCTGACTCTGCCGCTCCAGAAGCTCCTGAAGCTGTTGCTTCTCACTCTGCAAGCTCTGCAGCTCCCTCCCGTACTGAGCCTCCAGCGCTAAGAACTTCTGTTCCAGAAAACTGCCAAATACGAAAGATTTATATATATCAGAAAACATATTGAAAATTAGACCAGAGGGTGGCAAATTCACTCATTTCCAATGCAGTTTAACATGTAAACACGCAGAGTGAGCAGCCCTATTTTTAAATATTTTAACCAATTCTTAGAATATTATTGAAGCAGGGGAAATATTATTGGAAACAAGTTATTTTTTTCCCATTTGCTCTCAGGGAAATAGGATTTGGAGACTCGTTATTATATTAAATGAATCCTTAATATTGTGTTTCACTAGCAGGGAGGAGAGGGGGAAGATGAGGGGATGTGGAGAGAGAACAGAGCAGAGCGGAACAGCACAGCTGACCATCCATCCATTCAGAATTTACCTTTCACAGCGGAGGCTCCACAAACAAATGCACATTCGTTCACACACTGGCTGCGATGAGGATGACTTATAGACCTCAGCTTGACAGTCTCATTGGGCTAACACCATAGAAACACCTGTACAGTGGCGACGTTCACAGATGGGCCCGCATGCTATGCCTTTCGATCATTGCCATGAGGCAGCAATCTGACAATGTGTGTGAGTGTGTGTGTGTGTGAGTGTGTGTGTGTGCGCACGCTAGCTCCACACCCCTAACTCCAAATGAACATCATAAATCCCTGCAGCATGATCTTTATGGCTCTGACTAACGACTCTGCAGCAGTTATTTATTGAAACAATTCAGCCACCCAGATTGAACAAGCTACTTTTCAGGCCCGCGCTCACACACTCGCTCGACTAAACATGTATCCTCGGCCTGCCACTTTAAGCACAACCCCTGCGTGTGCCCTGGAAGAAAAGTGGGATCAATTCAAATAAATCTGGATGGCACCTCCATTTCAAACGTGCTTTGTGGGAGTACACTCGATAAATGGGCACAGCAAATTGTTCTCCTTTGTGGGATATTTACTAGGAGGAGCAATGAAAGTTAAGAACACTGCCATGATCCAGCTCAGCGGTGTCTAAACAGTTAAGGGGTCTGACAGTGCAAATATAGCATTGTGGATTGCATCGTGTTACGGGAATTGAATATGCTTATGATCACATATTTATTATTATGGAGATATTGCTACTAGATAACTCTCTCATTCACTGTAATGTACTGTACTTCCTACTACACTCCCAACTAGTGCTTTGCATGTGATTCCTATGAAAACAAACATGCCTCTGTGCTCTTTTCTGTTGGCAGCGGTTCAAAGCTGGCTCGGTGCCCTTGAGGATCAGCAGCAGTAGCCCCTCGCAACCGCCGAAGCGCTTATGTCTCCTCTCCTCTACGGCTACCTCACTGCAAATCTATGACCGCTGTAATCTCATGTCCCGTAACGGCGTTTGCCCTTGCAGAGATGTATTCATTTATTTACATGTCAGGGCCATGTCGCTAACATGAAGGACGAGGGCCAAAGGGTCAAGCTGGGCCAGATGTGTAACAGGTGGTGGGGCTGGGGCACTGCGCTCTCCTAGTCACACTTGGTACAGATGGATGGAATGATAAACAACCAGATACAAAGAGAGAAAACAGCTCTCCCTTCACACCAGCCAGCACCCTGTCCTTAACCCCTGCATCTGTGGCTGGCCCCGGTCTGACCCTGTGTTCTTAGAGAGAAGAATGGGATGCCGCTCCTCACATGTCCTGCCCGTCCATCCATCCACACATAAAAGCACACACACACATTCTTAAACAAATAGCACATGATCATTAGCTACACCTTTACAGTTTGCATCTATTACAGTATTCTATTGCATTTAGCGTTAAAGCAAACGAACTAAACTAAAGCAGTCTGCAACAATATACGAATATGATGGTTGTCATGGCACTATACTCACAAAACATGCAAATATATTAGACATACGCACAGTTCAGTAAAGCTCTTATATGGGCTGTTTTTAACAACCAGTGCCTAATAGGTCTGTTCTTGGAAAAATGCATTTTTCGTCTCTGACAGTAGCGGCTTTGTTTGGAATTACTGTAATGGAAGAGAAGCTGTGTTGTTAGTATGAGAAGTGATGGCCACAACAAACCAAACTCCATCAGCAGAAAATCCAAGGAAAGAGACATCACTGCTCTCACTGTTTGGCTGACCAGTGACCTCTGGCACCAGAGATGTCACCAAAATAAAACAGTAAACTGCATAGGAAACCACTTTAGCTACCATAGTGATACCAAACATCAGTGGATCTCAACTTTGAAGTATGCCAGGAAAGGTCATTTTACATGTGAGATGAATTTCTGGAAAATAGCTGTGATATCTTTGCCTCATCTGCAGCCAGTAAAAAGCTAACAGGACACCTGTTCTGAGTGGTAGAGCAGTCTTGCATTATTCCTGCCATTATTCCTGACTCCTGCCTTTAAAAATCATTTTAAATGTGCGTATATTCACCTGTTCTTGTCATTCAGGCGTGAGATCTCCTGAGTCTGCTGCAGAATATGTTTCTCCAGTCGGTTAGTAAATAGCGAGTACTCAAGCAGCTGGATCTCTAAGCGACTTGTCTGGTTCAACACCTGCAGAAAAGGAAAAACAGAGGATTAGACACATGAATTATGTCTAGGTAAAAGTATGGGCTGTCAGGGGTGTCTAGCTATGATGAATGACAAGATGAGTTAATGGATAAATGAAGAGGAAACATGGGGTTATATAAAGCTGATAATGTGTATTATTTGATCCTACAATAAAAACCAAAGAAGTAACTCTCTCATATGCACCTGTGCCATGTTTTGAAGATTCAGATAAAACAAAAATTTGAACAAAGCAGCTGAGATATTTGTACAGGTTGGGATTTCACGCATCACATCAACTTTGTAGCGAGAGAAAGAAAGCATTCAGATCAAAACACCGCGATCTGTAAAAACAGATTGATAGCATGACTGAAGACACATCTGTGTTGTCGTACGGCATTTTATGTTTTAATTGGCTTGCTGTCAGTCACCAAGCTCAACTCATTGTGTCAGTCAGAGTCTGCAGAACCGAATACCAGGTGTTTCAAAGCACCGGTTAAAGCCTTTGGATCTGAGGAGTCACTGGGTTACATCTGATTTACATCAAATTGGCTCCCCAACAATTTGTTCGCAAGTGACATCATGTTTCCCGGTGCATAGTTACAACCCAATATTTGTTGGTTTGGATCGGTTTCAAAGACTTTCTCTTAGGGTCACCGAGTTGCTTCGTGATTGGCTGACCTGGGTCTCGACATCTGTCAGTTTGCGAGTCTGCTCTGCTGATTGGCTGAGGAGATTGGTCCCCATCTCCAACATGGCAGCTGTCTGGGTGTGGACGGCGTTCCTTTTCATTTCCTCCATCCCAGACCGCACATTCTCCTGGATGTAGTTCTCAAGCTGCGGGGGAACATTCAAACGCACCGAATATTACTCAACATGTCAGGTTTACTACTTTCATTGTGGCGATAATCATATTGAAGTAGATAATGTCCTTATGTTCGGTGACAGCTTGATGCAGTGCGTAAAGCAGCAACCTAAAAGTGTAGCGGTGCTAGCAATTCGTCTCTTTGTCACCTTGTTTCTCCCAGGTGCTCCTTAACCCCATATGGCCCAATATCCCTAAGAAACTGGTCATTTATCATCATCTGTCCATCAGTCTATACATCAATCCATCCATCCATCAATCCGATACGATTTGCAGTTGTACCTAAGGCAAATGACAACCTCATATTAATAATTTCCCATAATAGTGGAGGTTTAGTGGCATGATAAGAGCATGATTTCTGCACATAGGAAGGGGAGGCTGACATCATGATATCTGTGCACTGGACTTCAGGGACAGCCGCCCAATCAATCACAAGCACAGAGACAGACACATGGAGAAAACTCATCATATGTTCTGGCAGTGGTAAAAATAGAACACTATCCATCTTACTTCAATAAACAGATTTTCTTATAAATGTGGCCATTTTGAGCTAATGGCATAGAGAAGACAAATTCAGCCGGTGCCCAGGCATCATGGTTAAAACGCTTTCCTGTCATGAGTGATGGAATTTTGCTCGATGTTTAACAAGCAACGGCTTGCGCCTTGCAATAAAGCAAAGCAGAATATTGAAAAGAACGCATTAATATTTATGTCTTTTCTGGGGAGAAAAGATCAGACTTTACTCGTTAAACCCCATGACTGGAAAATGAAGTCTCTAAGGAGAAAGTATTCAGAATTATCCAGCTAATGAGTGGCTATCCACAGAAATCGAAGGCAATTCAAATGAGACTATGATTATTTGTTTTCTCAATAGAAATGTCCATTTCAGAGAAGAATAGGATTATGATAATGCATGACCACAAGAGAAGGCTTTTTTCTGTTTTGTATGAAGTATAAAAATACTGATCCGAGTCGGCAAATAGAGATGAATCAGCAATTAAGTCGTTTGCTCGTGGTAATCTCTCTCTCTTTGTCTCTCAGTCCCTCTTGATGTGTCTCTCTCTCTCTTCCTCTGTCCCTCACTAACTCCCTCTTTCTTTCTTTCTTACAAACTCTCTCTCTCTCCTTCTCGCTCGCTCCATAAACCCATCTCTCGTATTTTGCTTCTTCAGGACACTTGAGACAGCAGAAAAAATCCCTTCATAACGAAGGTTTGTGAAGAGATTACCAGCGTATTAGAGCCAACTCTAAAGGAAGAACCAAAGATTCCTGCATCGTAATCAGCCTCCCTTATTGAAGCTGCTATCAGCAGCCTGTCCAAAGTGTCCCTATTACACTCGTCTATGATAGAGCTCAGTCCAGAGGTCTCGATACACTCCATTTTCCACTGCCAAGGCATGGGCCAAACAGAAGATTTTATTGCAGCTCTGTCAGAAGCTGCACCATGCTGCCAGATAAATCACATTTGGGATGTAGCATCATTCTGTCTCATTGTGTCTGTGAGGGACAGAAGGGGGATCAGTGCTGAGGAAATCATAGGATTTGTATCACTTGATATCTTAATTGTCGCGCCAGTAGACGCTTTTGTTCTCAGTCCCAATTACAAGGGACGGGGAAGGAAAATCAGCTGGGTGTCCCTGGCATAAGACAAGGATGGGCTGAGGCGCGTCATGAGGGTGCCACTTATCACTGGAGATCAATAGGACAATGACCTTAAGACGTGCCAATGTCAGATGAAGGGGTGGTTCAAGAACAAGCAGGAGGGACATGGAGACTCGTCAGACAATGTGGCGGAGCTAAAGTGCTTTAGCGCTGACTTTACGAAACATAAGAAAATTGGGTTGTCGATCGGAAACCTAGCCACCTTGATCTCTTTGCAATATTGCAATAATATCGTTTTAGCATAATCCACACAGGCTCCCAAATGAAGAAACAAAAACATACTCACTTCGTCTTTGCCAGCCCCTCAGGGCAGAGGAGAGTGGAGGGGACAAGATGGAGGTTGCATGGGGGGGAGATTTGAACAAAAGAAAACAAACACCAGTTCCTTCTCGGAATCACCAGAGAAGGAATCTAGAACATTAAATTCAGTCGTGTAGCCTTCATCCACTTGGAGATTCCTTTGAGGAACACGGTGGATTAGTGTGTGTGCAAGTTTCTATGTATGTGTGTGTGTGTGTGTTGGGGGGGGGGGGTGTTTTTCTTTCAATCGGTTTGTGTGGAACCCCCACAGTAAGGGTCACAGCATTGCAGGGGAGCTTTGAATGGGATTGTACAAAGTTTCTCACAAACACACACAATCTTACAGAGATAAATGCCCGAAGCTGTCCGTAACCAAGTCCCCCCCAAAATGTTATGCAGATATCTGTAATGAGCCTCGCAAGGTGTTGAAAAGCCTTTTCCACACAAGGTCACAGGTCAGTACTCTCCTGTGCATATCAGAAACTGACTCTCCAGGGTCGTGCTATGTTTGCGGTTGAAATCCCACCAACACTGCAATCATTTATGCATCGCCTTGGCCTGGTGGGTGTAAGGTGTTGAAAGGTTTGATTTCCATGCCCAGACATTATGGAGAGAAAGTTCGGCAACAGAGCTGGGTCTGCGTGTCGGCTTAGTCTTTTTCTGCCGATGGAGGGAATTAAACTGTCTCTCGTCAGCCTTCTTAACAGCTCATATCATGGCACTGATGGAGAGAGAGAAAGGCAAAGAGACTACTGGCAGCATGGCAGATTACAATAGCACCGTGTCTGACGCTATTGTAATCTGCTGGTACATTAAGCTTTAGGCCATGCTATAGATAGTGGATACACAGATAATGTGCTGCACGTATACAGAAAGGTGTGCAGTCTCTGTCTCACACACACACACACACACACACACACATAGACACACGCGGTGTTGTCTCAAGGGAGGCTTCACTTGGGAGCCAGGTCTCCAGTTCAGAGTCTGAGTGTCAGACAGACAGTACACAAGGGACTTCTGTGTGTGTTTTTATGTGTGAGTCCTTGAGTGTGTGTCAAGGCAGAGCGGGCAGCATAGACAAAGAGCTTGGGATATGGTAGACAAGTCAGGGTCTGAGATGAGGCACATTCATCATCTGAGGGAAGGAGAACAGTCCAGATAGAGCCGAGAGGGACTGAGAGGAACAGAGTTGGAAAGGAGATGAAAGGAAGGAAAGGAAAGGAAAGGAAAGGAAAGGAAAGACAAAGCAGACATTTATTGCGGTGACAGTGTCTGAGAAGGAAGTGGCAGAATGCAGAAACACTTTACACTCAATTTGCTCCATTTTCAAATCCTGAATTACAATCAACTTGTATGCCCTTGGCTGGCCAATCTAAACAAACAGACACAACAGAAATGCCTATAACCAGCCTAAAGATTAGTGTACAACATAAATACTGTGTCTGACAGAGATGCAGACAAGAATAGAGAGGAGGGTGGAGAAGGGTGGCTTTTCAGTCAGTCTGTCTCAGACAATAGCACAACGCTGATTCTGTACCCTGATGACCTTTGCAATGAAAACACTATTGTGAAGCCACTCTTAATCGCATCACTTCAGTTTAGTCATTCATAATCAGGCTAAATGGCACTGCAAAGGCCAATGGCCCGGAGGCGAGACATGCTAAAATGTGTCTCCCGTAGATAAACAAATGTTCCGTTGAGGAAATATGTTATCTTTTTATGTTAGTGGAGGTTTCTGTAGACTTTGGCTCATAAATGGACTGAAACATGTGGCAAGAGGGAAGTTTCTGCATGCATGTATTTGTACTTGTTGCCAAGGGGGGAACACTGCTTTTAGAAGGTTTAACATTCTGAGACACATTTGGCACTGTCTGATAATATTAGCAAACTTTTTTTTTTTTTTTTTTTCATCTTGTCTTCCCTCCACTCTCATGCAACAGGGATTTCTGGCATCCCAGTAGTCTTAAATACAGACACACAAACACATGTACACACACATCATGTCATGGAGCCAGATACGCATACACTGAGCTCCAGGAAATCCCAGCTGAGCCCTGAACATATCAATAATGAAGGCCTGTCAGTGTGTTCCACTGGCATCCCATGCCTTTTTCAACTCTTACATTAAGCTTGAACCATTATTTGTAATAATATCAAATATCGCGATATTTTCAGCCATATGCGATATTTTCTATAACGTGGTCCCCTTCAAATCCACATACTCAGACCAAAGCAGCATGACTATCCAAGGCTGTCCTGAGCCTTTGACCGAAACATCCCGAGAGGTGTTGGAAATGTCAATTTAATATTTTCAAAAGTGGGTGCAATTCTTAGATGTCTGGTAATAATAAATGATTGTTATTGTGTTATTTGCATTTTTGACTTAAGTTTAATTTTTGTTTCAACAAATTGCTTCCTTTCCATTTGATTAAGAGAGTTTGTTAAACTGTTGTCACTGCAGCGGTGACTTACCTAACAGCAGAACAGATGCCCAGAGTAACAGTAATAGCGTGCGTAGGCAATTTTGATTATACATGACAGTTTTGATTAATGTGCAACTCATGTACATAAATCATTCAATTTAGGAAATTTTATGAGCAAAATGTAAAATGAATTGATTTTTTTTTTTTTTATGTTGATGGTGGGCTGGATCATCAAAATATTGCAGCCATACTGGATAAAGTAAAGCTTCACAATCATGACTGATATTCATCGCAATATTGTATTCTTTTGATTTTCAAATCATTACTTGATTAATTACCAGATTACCTTACTTGCCTTTTGAAATGCAAAACAACCACCAACAATCCATTAGCACACCTCAAGGTGCTTTGGTTTTAGATCTACCTTTGTGTAAACATTGTATTAGCATAACTTTTGCATAATTTGATTCCAGTGATTTGTTTTTGTCATGTCTGTCATTTGAAACCTGTTTGTTATGCATGTTTGCTTTTGTATTTCTTCTGTTAGAATTCCTGTGATCACTGCAAAAGTGGGCGTGATCTCAATTAGCCAAGCAGATGGTGATGATTTTTGACAAGAACATGTTGTGATATAACATCTGGGACATCGCCCAAACCTACTGTACATGAAAGTCTGTACAGGTAAAAATGTTGCTGATGAATTTTAACAAATAAGGAAGAAGACAGCATAATAGCAATAAGGAGATACAAAAATGCCAAATGTCAGAGGAGAAAGAGGAGTAGATGGTAAAACTGATTTTATGTATTGAACAAATTGGAGCAGTCATAGGTTGTTTTCAACTTTTCTGTCCAAGTCACTTGCAGTATCTCTGTGCATATACTTCAGGTTACTTCAGCAATGGCTCACCATCTTACCTTCTGCAACCACAGGGTGTTATTTTCCGTGGCACTCTCCAGACTCTCCAGCTTCCTCTCCTGCCAGGAAGGCCTCACTGTTTGGCCCTTAGCCTGCTCAGGGTGGCTCGTACCGGGCTGGGCTTGTGGTGGCGAGTCCCTCTGGAGGGTGTCGCCGACCTGGAAGTCCTTCTGGGGGTGGCACTGCTCCACCTCAGGGAGGATGAAGGTGTAGCTGCAGGGGCCGTGCTGCACGTGGTGCCGTTGGGGCTCCGAGCCGCTTGCGGCGGGCAGCAGGTAGGCCAGGTAGGTGAGGATCAGGGCCAGCAGGCGGCCCATCTCAGGGGAAGGAGAGGGAAGGGGAAGGAGGAAGGAGAGGGTGAGGAGGAGGCTGCTCCACCTGGCAGAGCTGACAAGTGTGTTAGGTGAGTTCCTGCTTTCGCTCTCCTTTCTCTCTCCTTTCCTGTCTCGCGCTAAACTGTCCCACAAGACTCTGACTCTGTCCTCTTCCTCTCTTTTTTCCTCTTCTTCTCAGTCCAACTCCTGCAGCTCCAGTCTCTGTTTTCTCGCTTTCTCCCTCTCCTCTTTTGGCTGGCGCTCCTCTTCTGCTGTAACTCTGCTACAATAGGGGCATCCAGCGGTCTTCCTCAACACAGTTCCTGCACGCCTGCTGTTCCTCGTGAAAACACACACATACACACACACACACACACACACACACGCTCACTCAGAGGAAAAGGGGATTGCTTCCTATTGTAATTCCAATGTTCAGCCGGTGCAGCTCAGTCCAGGAAACCAATAGCAAACTTCCCTCCTACCATTTATTGCTCTTCTGAAAAGTTGCTTTCCTCACTCCCTTCTTTTCAAACTGCAGGAATCCATTCGTTGGGTTGGAGGAGCAGGGGAGAGGAGGGGTGGAGTAGAGAGCGGCCCGTTACGAGATGTTAGCTGAAGTGGTAAAGCTTTTCAAGCAGGGAGAGTGGTGTACCTCTCTGCACACACAGACACACACACAACACACACACACACAATACACACCCTCCTTCAGCACATAATCACTCAACCACCCTTCCCTCTTTCACTTTCTCCCTCCCTCTTGCTCCGTCTTGTTTACAGGTTTTAGAGCAGGAAGTTATGGAAATGCACATTGCTCATCACAACAACTAGAAATAAGAAACTATTTCTTCCCCCACCCCTTCCCTTTTCCTCTGCCTCTTTTTGCCCTTCTCTCCATTTCTCTCTCAATCTTTCACCCTAAACCGCCTCTCTGTTTCTCAGATTTCTTCCCCCTATACAATTATGTTTTCATTCCCGTTACTGTTAATGTCAGATACTGCACCTTAAACATTTTCCAGTGTTATCCCCTGCTATGCTAGAAGTGATCTCACCCACACCACAAAAGAGTTGGACCGGTTCATCACAGTTTGCATGGACTGAGCTACATTTAACACAGCGGGGCGCCACACCCACCATATCCGGCGTGCTTTCAATAATATCCTGTGATCAAGTACTACTCGATCAAAAAAGCAAAACAAAACTCACAAAGGATAACAAGACAAGACATTCCCCTGTTACACATTCAACATGTTGACTGTCTGTTTGCTTCTTGTGATCAATGGGCCCTTTCCACTGCAAACCATTTGGCACTAATAATGGAAACTCTAGATTTTCCGTTTGCCAAGGGTCCAGTTCCAGCTCCAGTTGATTTTTTTTCACAAGAACCAACAAGACCCTGGGGGCGTATTTGAAAGCAACAGACAAAAGCACTCGACCATGGAGCAACAACAAGGTGTGAGCCTCTCAACACCATTTGGTCCCAGGATGAGATTCATGTGGAGGATGGTGGAATGAAAAAAAAAAAAAAAAAATCAGGATAAATAGGAAAATGTCGCTGCATTTGAGGGAACTGAGTTACTCGTGTGGTCCTGTCCAGTGTTAAACAAAAATAAAGAAACTGCGGCAGGAAAGTGAAGGATCACAACAAGAGAAGTCGCACCAGATCTAGTGCCAGTTCGTGTTTGTTCCCATTCGGGCTAGGTCTTGTTATGCAGGGGAAAAGTGCTCATATGCCCAGTGGGAAATGGGCCAATATTAGACCCACAAATCTATTTCTCACTTCATCTCTTCTGCCTTGCTTTCTCCCTCTAGTGCGTGTAGGCTGATCCTGAGTACTCCTACTCAGAATCAAGTTGTCAGTGCCACAATAAATCCATAACCCGTTGCTTGCAAGAAGAACCCTTGTCTGTGTCACTCTCTCACACTCTTTCTTGGATATACCTTTCATGCACTGTTGAGTGTAATTCTCACTTATTATGACTTCTCTCTCTCACTCTCTCTCTCGCTCTCTCTCGCCCTTATAGCTCATGCATGATAAGCATACCACGATGCCACTGTGGTGTGGATACATAACGACCCAGCAGCTTTAAACCCGGTGTGTGGCCACATCACTCAGCATACTAATGACTCCGATCTATAGTGCATGTATACACAGTAACAACTCCGTCACCTACCCCCAGCACTCCTGCTGAACATGCATAGCATGATTGATTTCCATTAGAAAATACCTGTAAAATTACATTCACTGCATGGCTGACGGTGCTGATTTAACAAGCTGTTGGTGACTTGATGCATGATATTCCCCTCAGACAAATGTGTGAAAAGTGAGAGTTACAGAGAATGTTTCAGTGCAGCCACTGAATACACTGTGGTTTGTTTAATTCAGCGTAAGGCCTCCCATTATGGGCTATATGTCAAATTGGCTTGTATGTTCATTAACTGACCTCCAACTACTGTTCACAGCAGCGTGAATTCCCCATAGTATGGCATTTAGCCATGGATAATAGTCACATGACACTTTATTTGTGTTCACTGCTGTCGTAGAGTTGTGAAATTACGGAAACTTGGATATGCATAATGCAATAACAATGAAAAACTGTGAGAAATTGCGCATTCTCACCGAAATGAAATATACGCATGCTGCTGTTTTTATATGTAAAACATATTTTCTCTCGGTTTGTATATGGGGTGAAATGCAAGATGGATGTAGCAAGTGTATTGGGAAACTGTATATGCAACAGAGTAATGATCTCGTGCAAACTCACTGACACTGCAGAATCCAGAGGGAGAGGTTTGAATTTGGTTCCCCTGCACGGCCTCTATCTGGAGAATAAAAACAGCACACTCACTTTTTACTGCACTTAGTTTTTCATATTAAAAAAAAAGACAGTCTGAAGAGGAAGATGGGATTATATCGTTTTGGCACAGGACAAGACTGAGCAGAAACAAACCAAACGGCCATCTAAGCAAATCATGCCGGAGAGTCATCTATATAATTATTTATGTAGTCAGCTTAAACAAGCAAACTGTTTCACATTTGTTGAGTGTCCAGGAATGCACTATGTATCATATTATTTCCAGTGTTCAATCACAAAGTGGGGGTAAATATTTAATATAAAACACAGACTTGCACGCACTTACGCAACTGGATACAAAGGAAAGTGAGAAGTGCTCATTGGTGTATGTGCTGAGAGGAATTTGACTGCTTTCCAGTCTTTCTCCATAAAAACACATATCTGCTCATAAAATACATCCCGCCCTAAAATCTCATGATGTATCCATGCAAAGTGTATGTTGACAAGCACCATGGGGTAAATGTGCCACAGACACTCACAAACAGGCACTTTTTTTTTTTTTTTTTTTTTTTTTTTTACAGTTTCCTTTTGCTGCCTCTCTCTCTCTGTGTCACACATTACACACACAGGGAAAGAAAAAGCGAAAGCGGTTTGGCGTTGGTACGGTCAGCATGGTCACGTCTCGAAAAACTGTGCAGATGGTGGAGGAGATGAACAACAAATAGGTGAAATTGCACCCGCAGGAAGTGTTACTGTTACTTAAATTGGAAGCCACGCAGTTCTCAAGTAACACGAGCAGGAATTCTCATGTTGAAATATACATTTAGTTATGAATTCTGGGTTAGAATATAGATATGATATATTGTCACATTGGCCTAGGAATGGGCAGCTAAAGCTAAAGTGATTTCTTTTTAAAATTGAGATGTACATTTCAAACATAAACAGATTGTCCTCCATTGGAAAACAAAGTATGATTCATGTTTTAAAAAAAAAAAAAAAAAAAACCTAAGGCCCATAATTCATAGTGTGCTGCAGCAGCTCAACACTCTCTCAGGGGAGCTCTGGTTGTTTGGTTTAGTGTCTCCTGTCAGGCCAAGGTATTTCCCTGCGCTCCCTGAAGGCCCTGAATCAATCCGCCTGCTTGATTTGAAGGTGACATGCAGTCTCCCCTCCCTCTGGTCCCGGTAAAGCAGCTGCGTTTCCTCCTCCTCTCTACGTCTTGTCACCCACCCCCGTCCCTTGAGGAATATGAAAGTGACAAGGAGTTTGTTGGCAAACGTACGACGTGTACTCCATAAAAATAAAAGTGATGCTGCTTTTTTTTTTTTTTTTTTTTTTTAATATGTGATCAGGAAGAGCAAAACTTGTTTCCTTATGTTAAAGAAAAAGATGCCAAGGCTTTTACTCATTTATTTATTTATTATTTGGAAAGCGGCCGTGCTTTCTGAATGTTTTCACCTCGCCGAACCCACCCGTGGGGCTGCTGTTGTTCTAGTGCCGCGGTAAAGCTGCGGGCGGAGAGCATCCGCCCCGTGGTACTGCCTCTCCCAGTGGGACTCGTCACTCCACACAGCAAAGCTCGACCCTCCTCCTCCTGGGCAGGGTACAGAGAATGGAGAGAGAGAACAGAGTTGCCCCAGATACCCCTTTAAAGCCATGTGAACGCCCCCCCAAAGGGCCAGTCTGAACCACTTAACACCCTCATCCACTCTCGTATCGTCTGTCACCGGCAAACGGCCATCTGTTAAAAATCTGTTTGTTCACTGGTTTGTTATCTGCACCTCTATCAGATTAGCAAATGCAAGGCTGGCCTGTATGTCTCTGCACTGAAATAGTAGTAGTAGTAGTAGTAGTAGTAGTAGTAGCAGTAGTAGCAGCAGTAACAACAACAACAACAACAACAACAACAATAATAATAATTTTAATAACAATAATAATGATAATAATAATAACAATAATAACTTTCTTGTCTCCACTAATGGTTTTTCTGTGAGAATAAGGCAACCAGGACCCCGGGGACCCGCTTAGCAGAGAGAACAAAGATTAGTTCCACTCATCTGAACCAGAATTGAGATGAACTTGGATGAACCGCGTCTGACAAACACGAGAGTGAAAAAGGTCTTGTTAGCCGAGGCTTGTTAAAGACTCGCAGGGCAACGAAATCAAACTCCTGATGCGCTCACTCGCTCGTGGGTCAAGCCGCTTGGGCAAAGATGCTTGAAGATGACATAATCGCAGGCCGACGGCTCCAGAACAAACAAAACTCAGGCATTCAGAACCCAAGAGTGTCACTGAATTGTTAGTGAAATGTTATGGAGAGTGATTCACCCCTGGACCCCTTTGATTGTGTACACCATGATACACATTAATTTCCATGGAGACTGAGCAAATAAAACATTGGGCTTTCTCCTTCCCGATTGAGGCAAGATCTAACTCAGACCCTCCTATCAAAGCAGCTATGCTGTTCCAAAGAGGAAATACCTCATGGCAAGAAAGATCCATTATTGACTATAAAATCCAACCTCTCTACAATAAATAAAGCAATATGGCGGGGAAAACATAAGATACTAATGCATAGCAGACAGAAGGATAGACAGAGATGAAAGTCAGATATAGCAGTTTTCAGACAGCAGCTCAAGTGCTCAGTTCCACATGTTCAAAGTAGACAGGTAAGGATTTGAGTGATTGTGAGAATGTAGCACTTGGTGTGTGTCTCGGCTCCTGCCAACTGCTCTAAACAGACAGTTTAACAGCGCTCGTAAAAACAGGAACATTAAGCAAAGCAGACCCAGATCCATCTCTTTCTCTTATTCTCATCATCCCCCACTTAGATCATATTCTCTTTAATAAAATACTCAGAGGTGGAAGTAACTAATTACATTTACTCATGTTATTGTAACGGAGTGGTGTTTTTTTTTTTTTTTTGTGCACTTTAAAGTCAGTATTTGTACCTTTTACTCAAGTACATTTTTGCTTGAGTATTGCCCTTAACTACATTGGAAATCATATCTATTACAGAGCACAAACGATCAATGACAGATTGTGGCAGCTTTCACAATAAAAGCCCAGTGGAATGAGCATAACATGATGGTTGAGTGTACAGGGTCCTCTCTTCAATTAACACTCAATTGCCAATTTTCACAGTGCACCTTTAAAAAAAAAAATCTAATTTAAATCTTGCACTCTGATGCTTTTATAATTATGTGGAAGAGTTCACACCTATCCAAAAAAAAAAAAAAAAAAAAAAAAAAAACTTTCACAGTACATTTTTAATGAGCTACTTTTTACTTAAAGTTCAGGAGATTTTTACAGCAATACGTCTACTTTAGTTGCAATTTTGTGTATTTATAAATAGATAGATAGATATAAATATCCTGGCTTTTCCTTCTCTTGCAGCCCTAGCTTTCTAAATTTCCACATCTAGAATGCTTTTGCTTTCAGGCCCGTGCTACATACAGTGAGAGCCGCCTGTTATACCACCCAGGGACCATTATTCATAGCAAGCTGTCTCTTGTAAAACACCACAAGAACCTGTTGTGAGGCTGGGTGCAATCAATTAGAGCAATGAGCAGATGAACAGTGTAATGGTTATGTGTTTATACCACTGTTTGCTGCCTGCCCAATAGACTTTTTTATGGCACGTTTATGTAGGATTTTCACACACTGCATCAGTGCTGGTGCTGGGGCTGGTGATGATGATGACAATGAGGGTTTGCAACCTGTCGGGCCAATATGCTACCACTGCCATGCATATTTCCCAATGTTAATATAGATCCACTCTAGTTACCAGTAGTCGCTCTGATGCTGAACTGTTGCCAAACACCCATGAGCCATGAGGGAAATGATCTGTTTCATGCAATCACCGTGCATGTCACCCTTGCTCCTTTAATGCGTCTGTCTTCCATTCTTTTCCCCCCTCTGGGCAAAAGGTTTTCAGTGGCTCCGCACGTGATTCATCCATAATGCGCTTCATATGTGATGTATGTGTTGCTGCAGAAGATTGTCAAATTTCATTCTTCTGTGCTCTTGCATTCATTGATCCCTGCATTTGAGCATGTGTGTGTTTGTGTGTGGGTGTGTGTGTGTGTGGTTGTGTGTGTGCAATATTTAGGCGGCACCGCTCATGTTGTGCAGTGGGATTAGGTAATACAAAGCATTTTACGGGTGACGCGCATATTGGAGCCAGCTGCTCTCCCCCAGCTATTCTCGTGTTCACTTTGTTGTGTGTTGAGAAGCAGGAAATCCGCCTTGATTCCCAATAACCCCGCAGTCGCCTCCCTCCAACCTAATGACACATATACACGTCTGCACGCTCTGATCTGTTTGCGCTCATGCCACCAAAAGTGAGTTCCTGCGGGACTGCTGCCGTGTCAAGATTGGCTGCACGACGGGGATAAAAACTAGCATGCGACCACATGTGTCGTAAAGTGGTCGAGCTAAAAATGATTGTGTGTTTGAGCGAGAGATGCAGCCAAGAAGACTGAGAAGGCGACATGAAGAGATAAAAAAAAAAAAAAAAAACATGCAACTGACCAACTGCATGTGGCTGGCATGTCTTTGCACTTACATAAGGTTACATGTGGAAAACATGTAACATGACCTCTGACCCGTCACACACTCAGTAGTCAGTTTCCCCTTCCTGACAAAAGCACCTGGGTGCAGTTATCTACTTTGCACTTTCACACCCTGGGGGGTATTGTGTGTATATGTGTGTGTGTGTGTGTGATTTAGGCCCCTGGCATCCGGTTGTGGAAGTGGCGAGATGGATTCTGATTGGAGCTCATTAGTGTCCAGCCTTTCTGAAAACTGAAGTGAACTGCTATTGGAGGTATGTGTGCAACAGCTTTTCCCATAATAAACAAAACATATATCACACTTTATCATGTACATATCTAAACATAGTTTGGCATGGAGGGAAGCGGAGGATAGCGATGAAGTGGAAGCTTTGACCAGCTGAAGTGAAGCTTTTACAGCTCTGCTGTGTTTGGTTCACAGCGAAACTCGGAGAAAGTGTCGGCCCTCGGTATGAACGTCGTTTTTCAGTGGCATCGTGCTGAAGTCGACACAAAGCAGACTCAAAACGGCTTCAGGAAAGCATCAATATATTATGTGCCTCACACAAACACAAAATCTCATCTCATGCACACATAAACATGCTCAAACACATGCACCTACTCGTACAATTTCAAAGGCACAAACAGACAGACACGCACGCACACACACACACACATCCACACATGCAGGGAAATCTTGAGTGGATCTCAGTGAAAGCTTTGGAACATTACGTGCCTGTGAATTATGGTTTTAATGCCCTGTCCATTCCCATTAGGCCATCCATCACACCGGGCTCGCTTAGTCATGGAGCAGTTTCATCAAGGAGGAGAAGAATGAGGGGAGATTGAGAGACATGTGCATGGATGAATAGGAAAGCAAGGAAGAGAGAGAGAGCGAGAGAGAGAGAGAGCAAAGAACAAAGAGTGAAAAAAGCGGTGGAAAAAAACGGGATGGATAAAGGAAAAAGAGAGAAGATAAGAGGTTGTGAAGGGAGGAATTAAAGAGAGAGAGAGATAGAGGGATGGTAATATGAGCTGGAAGGAGATAAAATGTGCAGATAAAATGAAAGAGCAAGAGCAGAGGTGGAGAGAGAGAGAGGAGAGAGAAGTCATTTAGACAGATTGATGGTGATGAGGCAGGGCTTGAGATCCCTCCAATACTGATAACCACTCAAGATTGCTCCATCTGAGAAAATAGGTTGTGTGTGTGTGGGTGTGGGTGTGTGTGAGAGAGAGAGAGAGAGACTGAGAAGAGAGAAAAAAATATTTGTGTTTTCTCCCTTATTCACTACTCCTTGATTCTATAGGCGGTTTGTGAATAGTGACCATACTTGCCTTGCCGTCACGTGCAATATGAGCAGTTAGCACATCCGCTACACATGAACTAAAACGTCAATTCCAGCGTTTAGACCTGCCCTTTTACTGTTCTTTGTTCTTGTTCTTGTTCTTTGAGTCCATTTACAGGAGACGCAATAAAATCAGAGAAGGGAAGTGTGGTGAGTGGGGAAGTGTGGTGAGTGCCCAGCATCTTGTGAATGCAAGTAATCACATTCACGGGGTCTGAAAAACGCACACAATTACACACAAAAACACATAAGCGCGTCCCATAATGCAAGCTGATTTAGAATGTCTTGCTGTGCCATGAAATTGTTTCTGGCTTCTCTATCAAACATGTTATTAAGCCTCTTGTAGCTTATCGGAGTTGATTGGATATTGATTTCCATAAGCCTTAAATTGCATGTCTCCATCTTCCGAAACTGTTTTTGTTCCGTGACCAATTCTCTTTTGCTACAGATCAGGGACAAATGAAATTTCTTGCGGGGTGAATGCTGATTGATGTGTGTTTTATTTCAGGAAACAGCTATAATTTCCAGCAGCGCTGACAGTAGACATTGTAATTTTCTTGTATAAATCAAAATTCAACTCACAGTTCTGCGTTTGTTGTTCATCTGGCAAGTAGACAACTGTACTTCCATGACAGCTGTCATCGATATCTCAATTTTATTTTTGCACCAGCTCTCTCTCTCTCTTTGTGTATTCAAAGTCATTTCCTTTCTGATTTAGGAACACTACATGCTTTTCATGCCATTATATGGGGCAGAGGAGGGTGACTTTGCACTTCACAACTTCATAAGAACATTTTCTACATCATAGCCCATAATAGCCCAGGGGTTTGGGATTTTTTTATTTCATTTTTCAGACCCCAGCTCATTTTAATTAATTAGTAGACCCCCATATGAGGTGATTTTGCTCTAGGGACCCTGATGTGAAAAGAGAATTTGGTGTGTATTAATTATAAAATTGTTTAGATTCCATAGGCCTAACTGAACACTGAAAAATAGATTCTAAGTGATGGGATTAAAACGCAATGTTAAAACTACATTTTATTATATCATTACAATTTCCACTGATAGTGAATGGGTAGCCCCTCAAGGATCCCTGGAGGTCTCCTGACCCCACTTTGAAAACCACTGCCACAGCCCTCTGAGCCACCAGCGTGCTCCAACTCCTCCTGCTTTCAGAAGACTTCATGTGGCTGATGATGATGACGCTGATGATGGAAGGAAAGAACAGAGGGAAAGTAGAGGAGCCGCTGCTTCACTAGGGTTCATTGTGTGTGGTGCAGATCAGGCCACCCAGCCCTTTGTAAGGGCGGCGCGTCAAGTCGGATGGAGCCGTTAATGTAAAATGCTGTCAGCAAAATGGATCACTGGTCACGCAGGCCTTCAATCATCTGTAATATGAGAGGAAAAGGTACGCAAACTTCGTCCAATATGTCACTGACTAACAGACGTGAGCGGTGTGAAGGCCGCGTGTTACTGGGTGAAGGGGGGAGGAATGAAAGAGTGGAAGATAACGAGATGGATGAAGTCTGAGAGGAGGCAGGAAGGGGGACAGTTAAAGATAACCCAAATGAAGACAAGTAAGGATGCGGAGACAGAGTTCACCAGAGTGCAGAGAAGGAAGAGGCAGAACAGGAAGAGGGGGATAAAAGAACCCAAAGCCAAAGATTGGGGGTAAAGTTTGAAACAGCCTTATCACGCAAGAGCAGCCTGAGGGATGTGAATCCTCCACGGGACAGTGGACAAGGAGGAGGAGGAGGAGGAGGAGGAGGAGGAGGCGACAGGATTGTTACAGCCAGCCTGTTCAGAGCAACCTGTGACAAGAGAGATGGAAACTAGAGAAGACGCAGCAAGCCATATGCTCATCCAGCTTCAATATGTTTCAGAGAAACATCCGACATTGTTGCAATAGTAAACCACCAACTCTTGCTGTTGTGTAACTCATGTTACCTCATAGCAAACTGTGGTGGTGTGGAATACAAGAAGTGAGTGATAACTAGTGACACATTTCACTTTGGACATTGATCCAATGTGGCCGCAGTCCATGGCAGCAGCCCCTTGCTGTGCTGTGTGTTGGAGCGCAGACATTTGTTTGCAGCAATATTTGAGTGTGTGTACGATGCTGCTGAGTAGAACCAGCCCTCGAAATGAAGCAATTTATTGGCCCTATTCAGTTCATTCATCTTAAATCAACCGGAAAAGATCCTGAGACAAATCAAGCATTCCAGCAGCCTAAATGTTACGGGGTCTAGTCGAGCTGCCTGAGATGCTCCTCTAACTCGTTAAGTAGAAAAAATTAGTCTGTAATATATAATAGAAAACTGCCAGGGCACTTTGAGAAGTACTGGCCTGGCCGTTTGCTGGCTAGCTCATTGAACTCCTCTTTTTAGCTTCTTATAGTGTTAGCTCAACACCATAATGTTACCAGGTTTGGTAGCAGTTGCACCAGCTATGAGGGAGCATTGGGGCAATTGCAATGCTATAGTTTGGGGGGCATTGCCTCCACAATCCTGACACAGTGCTGCAAGCAAACTTTCCACATAAGGACAGAATGACAAGTCATGTTAAAAACTCATGATTCACAATACATTTTGATTTTGGAGCCAAACTTGACCCACATTCATCCATGATTCCTGTTCACTACATTCATAGCCCCTCCCAAAAAAATATTTATTTTCAGTTCAAAGCATCACATAAGAACTCACTCGCTCAGTGTCGTAAACTGATTGGGGTATATCTAGTTGGATCAAAATAGCACAAATAAACTCTATAAATCCAGAAGGCTAAGAACTAAGATGCTCTTCCAAAGTAGCCAACGACCTTAATGCTTTCAAAAACTGTTCAAAACCTTCGTTCCAATGCGTTTCAAAGGGCCGTGAGTTTATGGTTCATTTAAAAAAATGGTATCAGCCTACGCATTAATTTTATGATGCTCCGCTGAATCATCTGATACATATTGATCGATCTCACGTCATGTAAAAATGGTCAAGTAAACCACAATACATTGAAGTGAGGAACAAATCCAGAGCCAGAGCTTTGGTAATAAAGTCAAGCTGGTTAACGATGACGCAGGGCCAAAATGTGTTGCTAAATGCAATACAGATTCTCATAATTACTGCTTCATAATTTGTGTGCTCTCATCATCAGTTTTTGTGTTCTGCTCCGGTCACTTTTACCACTTGCCTGAATAGTCTGGCAATCATCAGTGATGATGAAAGTTCTTGTAAAACTGTTCACTTGTATTTTAACCCTTCTGTTGTCTTCGGGTCAAAATGACCCGCCACTGTGTTTAAAAACACAGAAAAAAAACCCTAAATGATATTTTTTCAACTTGAAATTTGATGACTTTTCCTAGATTGACCCCTACATTAGAAAAAATGAAGTGTTGCCTTTATTCATATTTCCATGTGAGCTGTACAAAAAACTGTACTAATATTGTCTTCGGGTCAAAATGACCCGACAGTTGAAATCACAGTCACAGAGTCAGTTACACACCACAAACTGTGAGAATGCTTTAGTTCTGTCTAATATTGAACAGTAGCACACATAAAAATGACAAGACATGTGGTCTTTACCAACAGAGGGCCCTGCCTGTGACCAGCTCTGACCCAAGCAGGTGGCACTATAGGTGTGAGTGTCGAGAAATGCGGGAACAGACAGGCTCTCAAGATCAAAATATAACAATGTTGCCACCTTGTGTGTGTGTGTGTGAGCAATTTCAGACCCTACAGAGGGTAAAATGTGCGGGAAAGCAGGTGCAGGAACGTGCAGGGTCTCATGATTGAAATATTACAATGTTGGCACCTTGTGTGTGTGTGTGTGTGTGTGCGTGTGTGTGTGCGTGTGTGTGTGCGTGTGTGTGTGTGTGTGTGTGTGTGTGTGTGTGTGTGTGTGTGTCTGTGTCTGTGTGTGTGTGTGTGTGTGCGCGTGTGTGTGTGTGAGCAGTTTCAGACCCTACAGAGGGTAAAATGTGCGGGAAAGCAGGTGCGGGAACGCGCAGGCTCTCATGATTGAAATATTACAATGTTGGCACCTTGTGTGTGTGTGTGTGTGTGTGTGTGTGTGTGCGCGCGCGCGCGCGTGTGTGTGAGCAGTTTCAGACCCTACAGAGGGTAAAATGTGTGGGAAAGCAGGTGCGGGAACATACAGGCTCTCATGATCAAAATATAACAATATTACCTGCTGTCCAAGATACACTAATTCTAAGTTGAGACTCTGACCTGGTGGTGGCGCTAGAGGAAGAGGAAAGGGTATAGGGCCACCAAAATCAATAGGGTTCATCCTCAAGGTGTCATAAATATGTCCAGAAAATTTGAAAAGATTCAGATGAAAGCTTTTAAAGATACACTAATTTTAAAATTGAAAGTTTGACCTGATGGTGGCGCTATAGGAAAGGTCATGGGGTCACCAAAATAAAGAGGCAAAATCCTCCTGGGTTCATTAATATCAGAGACATGGATAAATTTCAATCTATATCCTCTTTTGAAAAAATTCAGATACAAATTTTTCAAGATATACTAATTCTAATGCAAACATTTGACCTAATGGTGGCGCTACAGGGAAAGTCCTAGGGTCACCAAAATCAATAGGGGTCATTCTCAGGTGGTCATGAGTGTGTCCAGAAAATTGGAAAAGAATCAGATGAAAGCTCTTTATTTTAGGGAAGTTTAGTGAAGGCGGGTCATTTTGACCCGGAGGACACGGGGAGTAAACAGAATATGAAGACAACACAAGGGTTAAAACCCAGTGTAAAACTCTGCGACTATTAAAATGTTCAGACTCATCTCACTTTATGCCGGCTGCATGAGTTATTGAGAAACTATAACCTTACCAGTATCCTGTGTGTTATTTATCCATCTTTTTTTTTTAACCGGATCAGTTAAGATTTCAGGCAAATTTAGCAATGCTTTGTCCTGCAACTTCAACTCGCTATTATTGAAGGAAAAGTTATGATAGAGTATCCCGTGTCTTTACATGTGTTCTTGTTACCGTGATGTATGTGGTTGTGCATGTCTGTGTTTTCCTGGTGTGTGTTAAACTTGCATGCTGTTATATTTAATCTCATGATGAATGTGTTTTTATCACTGTAGGATCAGACAGCCACTTGGAGGTATTTCTGTTGGCCGGGATCGGACATTCTTGGAGGCATCTTGGACTGATTTGTACTTACATGCGCGTAAGCAAAAAAGACAGGAAAAATGCTACAATGTGTATAACAGCTTGTACCGACTGCTTGTAAAATGAATCATCCTCTGCTTTATTCATTAATTAATTGACTTAAGAGCTGATGTTGGAATGCACCTAAGAGATGCCACAGCAGGTATAAGGTTTAATTACAGTCCTTTAGCAGATTTTAATAGTGGTATTGTTGGAGGTCCAGTTAGGCATGGTCTCCAGATGCAATAATTAAGATGACCTTTACATTTAAAAAACTGAATGTAAAAATTATGTTTGTATATAGTTAATTAAAGCCTCCCTTTCTCTTTCTTTCTCTTTCTCTTTCTGTTTTGAGTTTCTCTTGTTCTGTCCCTCAGTATCTTAAGCAGATTTGTTTTACATTCATTTCATTGCTTCTCTCATTACTCTCATTTTTTGGTCTTTCTTAAAAATAAAATTAACCTTGTTTCAGAAAGGTTCTATATAAATGAAGATTGACTTTTTGATTATAAGTGCTAAGGATAATAGTCTTATAGGATTCCATTCAGCAGTCCCACTTTTCTATTTGGAAACTAAACTGTCTCTGACTTTTTTTGTTTTTCATGCTCATCACATTCTCAATTTGTTCTCTTTATCTTGCAGCACTTGAGAAATTAGGAACTTTATTGATGAATTTGTAGAGTTAGTGTTCACTGCTATGTTACAAGTTTTATCTGTGATGAAAGAAATTGTTTATTGCTACCTCTCCTGTTGAACAGTGATCACCTATGCGCTCCTTTGTGGATAGCCATGTCTTTTTGTATTTTCACTCTCTAAATGCCAGGTGCAAGGTGGTCTCTGAGAGTGTTTGGGACTGATTATTCAAGTGGTCCACTTAATTAGATTTAATTTGTGCAATGATTTGGTTGATTTTAAGTGATTACTACGAGAGTCTGTGATGCTCAGTTGACATAATGAAGTCTGAAGGGCTTTATAACAAAAGGAAAAAAAAAAAAAAAAAGGACTAGATCGAGTAGCTGTTTTATGAATATTGAAAATAGGAGGCAACTAACCAAGCTCTGCTAAACAGGAATTATTTTAGAGCTTTCTCTGAACCTATAATAAAATGCATGTAAGGCCTTTTTATTAAAATTTAACACATCTTTTGGACGCCACATTTCACTTCCACACCAACAATTAGAAAAATTTCATGATTATGGATATTATGTTCAATGTTTGAGGAAAATCTACCTTGGCCATAAAAATTAAAAGTAAAATAAAATAAGCAAAAAGGCTTTACATGCCTTTTCTCTGAATGCATTCAAGGCCAGTTTCTAGCAGTGCACATTTTCACTTAAAAGTAGGATAGTCATACAGCTGTGTGTGCTCCGGGGTTCTGTCTCCTAAGATATAATCCCAGTGTGATGGCTTTCTTTTCATCATTTTATTTTTTTAGGATTGACTTTGAGTTCCTGGGTGTTACAAAATATGCAGAGCTGATCTTGGAGCTGCTGAAGTCCTTGTGGTGGTGGGATAGCAACAACAGGTCATCTGCATAAAAAGGAAATTTGTTCTCAGTGTCACCCAGGACAAATCAGGGGGCTGTACCTTGGCTGTAAACCGAAAAGTTCAAGTATAACCCTTTGCATTTCTGATGTACTGCTGCTATTTTAATCAGAATACAAGACGTCATTCAGCTGTGCTCAAACTTCCACCGAGGTTGCAGCTGGAAGTTTTGGCCTGACCCGTTTAAGCAAATGTTGTTGTCAGTGGTCAAAACAATAAGAATAAAATTTATTTATATTAATCATCAAAACCAGCATTATAATGTGCTTTACAAAGAGCGCATAAACAAAACAATAGAAGATGATAATGCAAGGCAAGCATGAAGAGACAAATATTTAAATACAAGGAATAACATTTTAAAACAATGATAATTAAAACTGTAAAAAAGATAGGTCCAAGACTTTAAGTTCAGAGTCAAAATAAGAACCAGTAGACTACCACAAAGGAGTTAAAATAAGATTTTTTTTTTTTTTTTTTTTTGATTTGTGGATGAGTTTGGAAACCAGCCGTTTGTGCTAAGCCCCGCCCTCTTTTCAGCAATGTTTTTGTCTAAGGAATGCTCTTTTCAGCCAATAAACACTGAAAGTTGGTTGGTGCTGCCTTGACCCGTGACAAACCTCCCAGTCGGGCTTTGTGATGTTGCATGGAAGTGTGTGGAAACCGCAGCCCTGTTTACGTTAAGCCTCACCCGTCGCCATGCCTCTTTAAAACCAATTGGCCCGAAAAGTTGATCAATTCTTTGCTGGCCCGTGACCAACCTCCTCACCAAGATGTGTGCCAATCCCTCCAGCACTTATTGAGAGATCCTGCTGACAGAAGGACAGACAGACTGCCAGATGGACAGGTGCAATCACCTAACCCTCTGTCGGAGGTTTCATCTCCTCCGTGGTGATTATCGGGACATGTTATTTCACACCTGGTGCGGTGGAGTTCTCCCATTCAACTCTTCCCTGCTCTCTCTCTGCATTTCTCCTTCTCTCCCCTGATTAAATATGCATGTTTTGCGATAAGGATGTCTCAAAGACTTTACAGAGAACAAGTGTACTTAGATCAATATCAATCACAAAACAATTTGATGCAGTGTTCTATGCAATGGAATTAAACACAGGGAAGCAAAACAAGGCACAGGATACAAAAGAGCTTGCTGTAAAGGCATAAGAGGTCTTTCTAACTTTCCTCTTGCCAACAACTTTAGCCCCTCAGTGTGGGCAAGAAAAAAACCCCAGGACAAACCATATCAGTAAAAATAAAAACATGGTACATCCCCACCAGGACAGCTGCGATGAGATGAGAATAACAAGACACAGAAATATGTTGAGGCAGAAGGGACTAAGGCGGCAGAGTGGACACTGGTATATGGATGGCTTACTGTGATGTGTGTGTGTGTGTGTGTGCATATGAGTGAGGGAGTAAGAAAATGTAACCATGTGAAAATGCAATCAACCAATGAAGGCTCCCTCAAAGCTTAAATGCAGGAATTTAATGTGATTACAACATACCTGCGTGAAATTGGCCTGCCTCCTGCAATGTCATGGTATCACTTCATTTCTCTGACTTCACATTGTAATCCCAAAGGGCTGCGGCTCCTAACTATTTACACGAGACGCTCCGGAATAGACCTCTGTTAACTCCGAGGACGGGTGCTCGCAGAATTTCCTTGCAAATTCAGAAACCTCATTACACACCGTTTTGACGTTCAGTCAGTTATGACAGTGCCAAATTTTGCAGGATTTAATTAGCAGGGGTGATTTTAACCTTCCTGCATTTTGGCTTCGGTTTCGGTTTGAGCAGCTCCAGGTGGTTCTGTCTTCCTCTGCTTTTTTTTTTTTTTTACATCCAGGCGTGATAGCATTAACCTCATCCTCATTTGTACTCATCCTCAGATGTGATGTTGAGGCCCAGGCCTTCCCCTTCTCTCTTCCCCTCCCTGGGCCTTTTAAATTGATACATGACTGCATTAATGTCGTCCTCATCTATGGACTCGTCCTCTGACATATTGTTGGAGCACAGGTCCTCTCCTCCTATCTTTCCTTTCCTGTACCTGACAATAATGCTCTCCTCATCTCTGTACTCAGTGATGGACCTGTCTTGAGATATGTATTTGCATCCCAGGTCTTGCCTTCATCTTTCCTTTGTCCTCTGCAGCAGCTTCACCTGGAACTGGTGAAATTGCCTTTTGCTTCATGGAGCCTCCAGACAAAACTGGTTGCACTGGTTATCATGTCCCCGGATTGCAACTGACACCTGTCTTCAAGACCCAGGGTGCAACCACTGGCTGATGAAGTCCTCCAGAGCATCACAGTCTGTAAGCAAAATATAATACACCTTATGCAGATTCTTCATATCAGATTTCAGAACATGCTCTTGGCTCACAATTCCCTAGCGTCATGTGGCATCCTCCAGTTTGGACAATATCCATGTTCTATCCCACACAGATAATATTTTCAACTGAACAAGTCCTGTTGAAGTTGGAGTCAAGCCTTTCGGTTGATTGAAAGGGCAGCGGGCTGGACTTTTTGGAAATATTTGGCTCTGTCTTTCTGTTTGAGACGGTAATGGGCAGCATGTGTTCGTGTGATTTATTTAGTTCTCCATCAATGCGCTGACAGTTTCTGCGCTGCACAGTTGTCAAGCTAGCACATTATTTTTCACTTTTTTGGAGAGGGGTTGGTCTGAAAAAAGACCCCCAGCTACTAACTTGTCCCCTGGCTTGTTCATGGCTTAGCTGTAGGAAATGGTGAATGCAGTAATTAATGGACTTTTAATGCTATTCTATTCTAGAGTGGAGCAAAAAATGAGTAAAGTTTGGCTTACTGCCACTGAACTCAGTTCTTTCAACGCATCTCCAAAAACTGCCTTAATACTTCACACAATCTGTTCTGTGGTGAGCATAAGAAGAATAATTTTGACCACTTCAGTAGAGGTTATACAGACGTACAAGGATGTCCAACTTTTTCAAGCACCTGAAGTGATATTTCCATGTGAACTCCATGTCATGTAAGAGGCTATTTTGAATTCTGGATTAAAAAGAATTATTTTTGATAGAGCGGTATGAATACAAGCATGCACAATGCCTAATGCCACAGAAGAGTGCACCAGTTCCAAATACAGAACACATGTGGCAGCGCAATCCCCCAAAAAGCGTAAAATCTTCACTTAGTCATAATCCGCCTTTGTCCAGTTTACATCTGCAATGCATTGATGGAGATAAAGTGGATTTACTGTTTGTTATTTATGATGTTTGAAGTTTGGAAATCTCTCATCAAGGGCTCAGGCAGGATTTAAAGACTACTAGATCATGCCAGACCACCTCCGATGGCCAATACATCCCACTAGTTATGATTACTGAAAATGGTATTTCATCACCTCGAAACTTAAGTAAATCAAATGCAGAGGAGGGTGGGAAAACTTGCACAGGATACAAGCATAATATCTGGCTACCATAATAATGCCACATCATAAAATACTCCCATATGTCAGCCAATACAAACACATTAGGACAACAATAACAATCTTCTCGCATGAGGCTATCTTTGATCTCGCACCTCTGCTATCTTTGGTGGTGGTGGAGCGCGGTTTTCCGGGCTCCGGTCCGATCTGCTGTGTCACTCTGTGTTATTTGCGCTTAGCAGCACCTCACCTTGCCCAGACTGGAATCTCTGGCTGTTAAGCGGCGCTTTTTTTTTTCTTTTTTTTTTTTTTTAAATCTCCACAGTAGCCATCGCTCTGTCTCTGGACCAGCTCCCGATACAAAGCTGGGTCTCACCACGACAGCAGGTTCAACTGAGGTAGCAGATGTACGCTTGGTGAGAGTCTGATCCTGGGCCTCGCTGATAGCACACTTTGTAAACGCAGTCTGGGAATGTTTTTGCAGCGAAAAGTGAAAGAAACTGTATTTTATCAGATGATGGGGATTTGCACCTGGGACGTTAACCCATTAAATAAAGAGCAAAGGAGATGTAGACTGAAGGCATGATCAAATGCGAACTGTAGGCGTGTATGATGAGTCAACAGTTATCTTGTTTGCTCTTTCCCACACAGATACATGCACACACCCTCAGAAGTACTGTGCGATTAGCTTTCCGATCACAAATCAGACCATAAATATATTCTCCTGTGGAATTCCCCGACAACTTTGAACGCCTAGGAAACTTTAACCTCTTTCTGGCCATAGCCATGTGAAATACTCTAATGAACACATTTCATACTCCACAGGCTAATATCCTCAGCCTGTATATTATCAGCCTGTCAGCAAGCACCTCTCCTCCCTTCGCTTCGCTGAGAACTATGGCTCTCAGTGAAGGCCTTGACACAGTATGGTGGGCTGCAGGGACGGCTTAAAACCCTGCTGGGCTGTTAATGACCTCCTCTGTTATCAACTCAGTGCTACTCCTCACACCTGCACTCAAGAATAATATTTACCCTGTCTGTCATCATCATACGGTGAGTGAGTTTGTATGTGGGTACACGTCGTGGGTTTTTTGATGACTTCCATCTCTCGCCTCCTCTCTGGCGTATTATCAGGGAGGAAGTGGACACGGCCGGCCTTTGTGAGAAAGATTTTTCTCAGGAAACGCAAGAGCAGAGAGTCGAATACCAGCGCAGAACCAAAAACTCCCTGGTCACTCATAAGATTTCAATTAAGCGCCGCTTAAATGCCTGAGCATGTGTTTGTGTGTGTGTGTCTGTTCTGCCTCTTTGTGTGGCTCTGTGTGCGCATGCAGAGGAGGTGAGAATCCCACATTTGGGTGGTTTATATGTAATTGTGTGTGTGTGTGAGCGTGTGTGTGCATGTGTGGTTATGCATCTCTATGAATATGCTATCAACCAAGACTTGATGTCACATGTGCATTTGCACGAGTGATTCCTGTGAGTGTTTAAACATGAGCACAGAGAGAGAGAGAGAGACATTGACAAACTGAGACAGCTGAAAGGCCAATGTTTTCCTTGTCTGTTTTATAAGTTTGAGGAGGCTGGGGAACCATTCGTAATGAGAAAGACAACAACTGGATGATGACTATTTTCATTCCTCACCCAGGAGAGGCTCCGCACAGCAGGTTTTTGGATGCACAGACTTTTCCGTGCATCCGAACACTCAGCTGCTCCGGAATTTCTACTCTGATAGCCAGCGTGACTTGTGATCAAGAGGATTTCTCACCATGTGCCTTTCGCTGATTTTACACACACTCAATATACTGTATATTCCTCAAGGTGCTGTAATTCCTCAACTGATTTAGGTCATTGCTAAGCAAGTCATAAGCTATTTTGTCCGTGAGAGCTACATGCTTTGCTGATGTAATTTTGGAGTAACTGTAAAATAAGTTATGATAAATGTTACGTGCATTTTCTCACCAGATTGTAGTCATGTCAGTTGATGTCTCTCTGCAAAATTGAATAAATACTGTGTTCAGAAATGTACACAGTGCATAGTACACATAGAATATGCTATTATACACTGGTATGAAGAGGGTATGGAAAGGCATTATGTAATCACATACAAAAAAAAATCCAAATAATGGGATCTAGTTGATCATTTGACACCTTTTCATTGTGAAATCATGAAACCCCACTACATCCAAGGAAGAGATGAGTCCTAATTATTTATGCCACAAGGAGCAGAAAACGCCAGTCATTTTCAATTATTAAATGGGTTTCTTCTGTTTCATACTAGTTCAATTAATTACTTACTCCCACATCAAAGGGTTAACACAATCTAAGCTAAGCTCTTCCTGAGTGCTGCTTGAAGGTGGTGACTCATGAGGATTACAAGGGAAAAAAGCTATTTTGACCGACAGATTTGCAGGCCTTTTGCTGACATTGTCACTTTTGAAACGCTCTTGTTGAAGATGTGACATTGAAGGAAACACTTCACAGTTCACTAGAGCATAATAAATTATTAGACCGTTAAGAATGTCTACTTGTGGTCACTGCAAAATGCAGATTCAGTGCAAGCTTTGGGGTGCAGCAACCCAAGACACCACTCTCATTATACATAATAAATCTCATTTCATATGAAAATAAAGTCCCACAGTCATTGTATTTTACAGAGTCATCAATTCAACAGACAGTAGGGCCTAATTTTCCAGACCAAAACATATATTCGTTTATTTTCTATTGATGAATGCATTATGCATTAATTGCTATTTGTAATTATTATAATATCTAAAAAATAAACAACTCTCTCGGGGGATTTGTACCTATTATCTCACCTTGTATATTGTTTTCGATGATCATTAGTCTTATTACTGCTTCTCTGTCTTTATTATTCATGGAGAATATAGAGAATTCACAGAATTTATAGGGAAAGAAGTCTTTACTAGAAAAATGGTAATATATAAGCCATAGGGGAGATGCGTGGAAAAGATTGATATTCATTCATTTTGTGTTAGAAAATGATAAACCCAATAAGCGTGACTGTGCACCAAATATACTGAGCCAATTCCTGAAATGTTTTTCCAACCTGTTGTTGATAAGGGTCTATTCACTTGTGCAATGAGATTCCCTGCTGTGTGCAATAAATCTTCATTCACTGGTAAATGCCTTTTCCTCGCGGCGTCCTCAGTAATGTCTTGATCATCCCTGAGGAGGACAAATGTGTAACCTCCAATTGTTGCAGTGCAGACTCCCTCAGCAGCAGAGCGGCTTATGTGCACCTCTATCTGCTAATGCGTATTTGCTGCCATCTAGTGGACCAAATGGTGATTGCTCAGTTTGGTGCAATGTAACATCTGCACCATAGGGGTCACTACAGGGTCACTTTTCACATTTCCATGAGTTTTGTTTATTCATCCTTGGGAAGGCCATTTTCGATTACTGTGGGAACTAAACTGTTGTTGCCAAAAATGTCCACTAGATGTCAGCGGTTGCACATGTACTTAGTAGTGTGCACTTGGGTCATGCTCAGATGTAACAAAGATGATGGTGATTAAGAATCCCTCACTTATCCCCTGAAATCTAGAGTTAACCCCTTGAAATCCGATTTCCCCTTAAATTTCCCTTAAGATTCAAAGTTTAAAATAGACATTTCTTTTATATTGTACAACAATGTCTCATACATATTCCATGTCAGCTGGTTACACTTCACTGAAGCTGTCACACTAGATTGAGTGAAATATTCAAACCCAAGATGCCACTGTTTTATGCCTGCAACATTATATCAAATGGATTTTTGGACACATTTTTGGTATCTATATTTGGTATCTTTGAAAACCTTTGCATCTCCTCTACAATTTAAAATAAAATTATGTGGGTTTGAACAAAGAAAGCATTTCTAGTGATTAACACACCAGCAGAAGCAGAGGAGCTGACGAGAGGATATGCAGCTCCTTCATCCCCCTCTCACTATGTATGCTGTCCTTCAGTTGGACATCCAGGTCCTTTCAGTCATGTTGTAGAAAATGCATGTGGAATATTTGCACCGTCATGCAAGTGACTGTCTTAGGGTGACAGCAAACACAACAGAGAGAGAGGGAGAGAGAAAGGGGGAGAGAGAGAGAGAGAGAGAGAAAGAGAGACTGCATGTCAGCTGGTCTTAGGCCTATATTTAGGTATTTGACACTCAAGTTTCACTCTTTACACCACTCCCATACCTTTGGGAGGAGCTTCATGGGTACTGTGCCCAATTAGCATGTGGGAACTTTGCAAAAAAAAAAAAAAAAAAAAAAAAAGCACATTAATCATAAGGCATGGTAGGTATGGTAATAAGATATTTCATCATTTTGGGGAAAAAAATGACTATTGAGCGCACATTCATAATGTAGCGGTATTTGCTCCTGTCCCCTTAGCTAAGAATAGCAGTGGTCCTTTTGAGGGACTTTGTGTGTATGTATCAATGTGTGTTCGTTTGTGTGTGTGTGTGTGTGTGTGTGTGTGTGCGTGCGTGCATGTGTGTGTGCGTGCGGATGGGTGCATGGGGCTTTTCAGGAGCTCCTGTGTTCTCAGGGGTAGGCTGTAGGGCTGGGTTACACCTCTCTCACTCTCACTCTCTCTGAGTCCATCCCCATCCCCCTCATCCCTCCATCCATCCCTCTCTACTCAGCTCAGCACTCCTGAGTGGATTTTTGTGGGGCTGTGCACATAGCCCCCATCCCCCCCCTCCCCTCCCTTCAGAGAGCTTTGCCCCACCAGTTGCGCGCTGCGCCGGCCTGGAGAGGAGTAAGGGAGCGGAGGAAAGAGGAGAGAGAAGAGAGGATTCGGTGTACCGAGGAGAGAGGGACAGGAGAGAGGGACCATGGCTGCTCTCTCTGCCTTGCTGAAGAGCTGGGTAATACTGCAGACCCTGTGCCTGGCTCTGGCCCAAGTGGTGAGTGGAACAGGGGAGGTTGAGACCTGCTCTGCTCAGGTTTAGCTCTTCTTTTCTGGGGTTCAGTGGGAGATGAGGCTCTTGCAAAGGGCCAGCAGGTATTGGATGCCTGTTAGTAAGGCTACATTGTGGGTTGCAATGGTAAAGTGCTTTCTTGGTGATTGCAGAAATTGTCAAAAGGCTGACTCTGACTACGAGCTGCGTAGAAATCTATATGTGCCGGCCTCCTATCTTTATTGCATGTATGTTGAAGAAAGATGTGCTTGAAATGAGTTTTCTGCAACGGATGCACAATGAAACATGGCTATCATCCTGGACTATCATCCATATCATGTGGACTAATCTCTCATCTCTTTTGACTGAGGATGTCCTGTCACTGAAGAAGCATGGATTTATCAGCACCTGAGTTACTTTTTTATTGAACCTGGATTACTATTTTCTTTGAAGAATGAATGAAAAGATGAGGACTTTCCAACTTTTCATGGGCAAACTCAACAGTGGTCATGATAGACATGGAAATGGAAGATCCACACACACACACACACACACACACACACACACACACACACGTTTTCTCTCACATGTGAAAGCTGCTCTTTCAAAAGAGAGACAGACGGAATGTCTAACCTGAAGATTCACATCTACATGCTACATGCCAATGCCAGACTTTCAACCTGCTGGACTTTCACTGTATCGAGGATTATTTTCCTTTTTTTTTTTTTTCCTTTTTTTGTCAATAATTTAACAATTCAACGTTGTCTGATGGACTGACTGAGATTAGCCCTAATTTCAAGAGGTTGAGTGGACAGTGGGATGAAGAGAGGGTGTGTCGGGGGTTTGAGGAACAGTGCTGGTAAACACTGCCAGTCTCATGACCCCTCCTCCCACATTCCACCTCAGTCCTCCCCCTCTGACCCCCGTATTATTTGATATTGTTCCCACTGATTACAACAACTGTCGCAACTCCTAATTATGCATCTGAGCCTTGAATTTTCAATTTTTGTGAAAGTTGTCCTCAGTGCTTCAGCCGACTTGGATGTTGTGTCACAGCATCTGCATTGTCACCCAGTGCATTAACTTCCACAGAATTCACTCCACGTTGTGGGTATTTGATCATAATGACATTTGTGTTGGCTTTGCCCTTGATGAAAAGTGAATTATTTACTGCTGATGCATTGGTGCCCACAGTTCCTACATTGCTTTCAGGGAATCTACAATCATTTGAATATTTCGACAATATTCCGTATTCCACAATGACACATGCTTTACAGATCTATTGCTAAACTGGATTTTAAACTTTTTTTCTGTTGTTCAGTTAAAATTGAGTAAAGAAACATTGAACAATAACCATAAACTTATCACCAAACCTACTGTTCCTTATCACCAATGGTACCACTACACAACACCTTTAATTTTGTTATGGGATATTACACAAGCTTACAGCCTTGTTGTGATATTTGTACTGTATACTAAATATGTGAGTTGTTTTTGCAATGATACATTATTTCTTTGTGCATCTATTTCAGCATCTTCTTCCTCTTTTCTTTCAGAGGGGTCCACCTGGACCTCAGGGTCAGCCTGGCCCGCCAGGCCCTTCTGGTACTCCTGGGTCCGACGGCATTGATGTGAGTATCAACACCGGTCTGCCCATCAGGTTGTCACAAAGACCAGCATTGTGCAGGAGAAATACCAACCTTGTGCTGCTCTGCAGTACCACAGTCTTACCGCCAGAGGGCACTGCAAATGAAAACACACCTGCACAAAAGAGCTCTGTTCCCAGAAGAGAGAGGGGTCTTTGAGAAGGGCTTGTGGCTCTATCCTGGGAGTGAGTTTGGGCTAGTGTCGCAGTAATGTGATACATTTGAGATATTCTGAGGGTTAACTGAAGACAGGTTTTACAAACATGCTGAGAATAGAGGCTGCTGCACTAGTGGAACAGGAAGCAAGCTCCAAATGGGGGGATTTGCTCTCTTTTGTGTTCTGGTGCCCTATTTAAAATCACAATTAATCTTAGATTCACTTAGATCCGCTTAGATTTTAGCAAACGAACCACATAGCTGACCATACTCCCTAAAATACACATATTTCCCATGCATATGAACGTTGTGCATTTCGAGTAGTAACTGATCAAGTGCTCACAGATAAGTGCTGAGCCTCAGGCAACCTGCAGGCAGAGTGTGAAGCAACCACAGTGCAGTTGGTATAATACAGTTCATTACTGACCCTTTCAACTCAGATATTCTTAGTTCCTCATTATCAACTCCCATGGCAAGAAAAACTAATAGCAGTCAGTTCATGGAGGCATATCCTTCCCACAGTGGGGAGGTAAGAGGAAAAGGAATGGGGGCAGGGTGTCACCTTCAAGTGGAATCCAGCCATTGTAATAACAACTTCAAGCAACACCTCAAGACCGATCTCACCTTATTCACTGTAAGCATGTGCCTCTCTGCCCTTGATGGCTAAGTTTTAATGGGAAGAGCATGGTAGGCCTATTATTGTTGCATTACATCTTTATGTAGAGGCACCATCTCAATAGCAGCATGACCTCTCCCTCTTGTCTCCGAATATAGAAGCTTATACTTGATATCCTTCAAGTAGAGCCATACAATTCGTTTTTGTGATTATGATATGGTGCAGGAAAGTTGTTATTGCCTTAGCCTGTGGAATGGAAATGGAAAATACCAGTGGTTATATTAGCAAAGATATCATGGATATATGCACAAAGGGAATGGAAATTAGCCATGCCATATGTCCTAGTCCCACATTGTGCAAAGTTACCGATAATCAAAGAAAAAGGTTTAATATCTCTGTCTACTCTGTCTCTCTCCTCAGGGTGACAAAGGACCCCCTGGCCCTGCTGGTGCACAAGTAAGTAGGCTCTTATAAAGTTTTATTCTGTAAAAGTTTATATTGCCTTACCTTTCCTAGGTTTTGTTCACAAGAATAATGCATGCTTGTCTGTATAGGGGCAGAAGGGAGAGCCTGGTGAGCCCGGTCCTGATGGAGCACCAGGAGAAAATGGCATTGATGTAAGTTCACTGAGTGTCTGAGCATGCATCACATGAGAGAGAGAGAGAGAGCGAGAGCGAGAGAGAGATAGTGATATGAGTGCATGTGAGTGTGTTCCAAGAAAAAAACAACTTCAATCTCTCTCTGCTCATCTGAAATATTATAATTGCACTAATTAGTACTCCTCTCTTGCACGATCATTCCACAGTCACAGGAATATTGTCATACCACTATGGCACATTATCACTGATCACTATTGGTCGGTCACTACTGGTGATTTCACAGTTGAAGCTCATTGTAATTCTTTGCATAAGTGTAACAGCTAAATGACTAAAAGGCACACCTAATATTAGTGTCACTTTCTCTTTTTATGATGTACACCCAGAATATAAATCCAGACAAAAGCCATTATCCTTTTCTGATTCCCCATATTAAATTACCAAGGATGAGGTAAAGAAGGACCCCGGTTATGGAAGGATTGTTAAGCTTTTCGTTAACCTCGATATGGATTTTGCGAAAAAGGGCTGCAACTCAGTATCCAGGAGATGTCACTAATATTTTGTACATTCAGCATAAAGGGTGATGAGATCAGTGAAAGACTACCCTGTTTTGCTGACGTGCAGCCCATTGATGGCAGTGCAGCAGTTTTGAGGACAGTTGAACTAATGTAGGTTGTTGCCTCAGTCTTGATCAGTCTCCTGGTCACATGCTAACACACACACACACACACACACACACACACACACAAACACACACGCATGCATTCCTCAGGGATTTAACTAGTAATCCGTCCTGGAATCTCAATCTCTAGTTTGCTTCCTAATTACTTACAAGAGTGGTGTCAACTTCGATCATGTGTATTATTAGCCCTATTGTAATGTGAATTCAGGTCACACACAGGCTTGTGGGAAGCACAGTAGAATGAGCTATCTTCTTTTTTAACCTCTCCAATATGTTTCCTTCTCTCCCTTGACATCTACCTCTGTGCCTGCCTCCATCTTTCTCTCTTGCTGCTCTCAGGGTTTGATTGGAGCAAAGGGAGATCGGGGTCCCGTTGGAAGCCCTGGGCCTAAGGCAAGTGTCTGCTTTTATTGAAGTGCAGGATCCAATTCTGCATCTCACAGAATGATCACAAATGGACCATAATGCTGCTATCCTGTGGGAGTCTTCTTTGGTGGTGTTGTTGCGAATAAAATAAAATGCTTATGTCTCATCCCTAACCCTTGGGCCCATTAAACCCATACAGGGAGGTCCTTAGCAGAGATGTCTCCGTCCCTGAAAAACCTTCTATATGTTCTGCCAAAGTGTCCATGAGCATGGCATTGAACCCTGTCTGCTCAGTCTTTGCAAGTCACTTTGGATAGGAGCATCAGCTGAACGCCCATTCATGTAAAATCCCACTGGAAAAAGAAAAAGAAAAAAAAAAACCATAAGCGTAGAATATTAAATCTTATATCAGCTAGTTACATAATAATATTCTCTGGATGTTTATTTGCGTATGCATGCAACAGCTCTCTACCATAGCCATACTGATGTGTGTTGTTTCTATAGGGTCAGCCTGGACCAAGTGGCGAGCCTGGTGCTCCAGTAAGTAAACATTTCATAATACATGATACCTAAGTTAGTCATCACTGGTTGAGTTTGACATTGCTGTAGGCCTAGACCGTTTCATAACAATGATGTTGTAAACCCACATGGTTTCACAAGGCAACCTGTTTCCATCTCCTTCTTCTTCATGCTTGAATTCCTGACCAGCTGTGCCCCCTATTGGTTTGAGTTAATGCAGTGGGCGCATTTGTTTTCCAATGTGCTGTGTTCTATTAATAACTCTTGAAAAAGGTTATAGGTGTTTGGCTATGCTATGACTTCAAATAGCATTAAATGGGACATTTTCATTCATGTGCACCAACAGACATAACAACATAAAGTCAGTTGACTCCATAACTAAAAGCAGGACAAGCAACACATTAGCTGCAGCCTAGAGTATCACCACTAGGTGGAGCACTGCTTCCACTTATCACACACCATCCAACATGTTCAAACATTAAAAGTGGAGTCAACCAATGTCACGCTTCAGTGCAACACTATTAGTTGAATCCTTTGTTTGGCATTAACAGGCGTCCTGTCCGGGGGGCATGCTTGTACATCAAGCTGCCTCACACTACAGAGACAGCAGATAGGCTCCTGCCTTGTGGGCTGTTCTGCCTTCAAGAAGGCCTACTTACTTAATTACATTGTTTAAAATTAATTTAAAGCATCGCACACACCAAACATAAACTGATTGCTTTCTGTTGCCTTTGTTCTTCTTGAGCACTGTTTGCCTTGCACTCTGGCTCCATACACATGCATTACTGAATTACTGCTGCAGTTATTAATTAGCCTCAGCAAGTGTTAATTGATACTTTGATGGATTGCTTCCACATGTTGTACAGTGATTTAAGGTCTTGTCCTCTTTGTCCACACAGGGACCCGGCCTTCCAGGACTGGCTGTAAGTAGCTTATATGGTATAATACACTTGTTCCTTTATCATTTAATGGCTTTGTTTGAGATATGAAAAGAATTTGTGACTACTTTCTGATTTTTTTTTTTTTTTAACCAAGGTTGAATGCCATTCTCTCTCTCTCTCTCTCTGTCTCTCTCTCTCTCTTTTTCTCTCCCTCTGTGTTTTAATAGGGTGCCCCTGGGCCAATTGGTCTTCCTGGTGAGATTGGAGCAACTGGACCTAAGGTGGGACACTAACTACAGTTATTACACTGTTAATGTATTATATAAATTTATGAACAAGTAAGACTCTGCTGGACTTCTTCACAACTTCTCTCCTTCCTCTTCTTTTCCTAGGGTGTCATGGGACCCCCTGGACCTCCGGGACTCCCCGGGCCTCCTGGCAAGCCGGTAAGTGAGATCTGGGCGTCCTGGAAATATCTTAGCAATAAGGTCATCTGTCTGCTGTTGAGTTCTAATATATTAAAGATGATCTTGCCACTAAAATGCCCCTGGCAAACCCGGGCTTGTGAGATATATTTAAGCCCTTAACATTAATATGGTGAATTAAAGTAGTAATCCGCAACATTTCCACATAAATAAACATCAGTTTTGCTACATTGTATTATTGATGCTTTTATTGTTAGGTCTTCTGTGGGAAAAGTCCTCTGGCACACAGGAAATGATCTATGATTCCAGCAGTGGCAACAGTGTTGTTCGCAATAAATAATAGACCCATGTGCATCAGCAATGCTAGCCACAGACAAAGAGAACATTCAAGAAAAAGACATCACAGTCAGGTCCACATTATTTGGGATGTGTGGAGTTAAAAAAAAAAAAAAAAAAAAAAAACAGCAATAAACTTTGTATCAAAATTAAAGACATAAGTCTCACAGAGTACTGCTTAAAATCTATTTCGGATGAGTGATGGTTGTCTTTTGGGAGAGACTGGTGAGATTAGTTGCAAGAAGAGAGAGTGATCATTGAGTTACCAGAAGTTCAGTTGGCTCAATAAAGCATACTTACCCATCAATCTAATTCAGACTGAATTATATAAGTGAGGAGGATGACAATGCACCCACTCTCTGTGACAGGAACACTGTACCTGCCAGTGCCGCACTTACCCAGGCCATGTTACAGTGTGTTCAATAGAAACATGTTTTAAAAATGTCCTGTATGACAACACATCCAAAGCTGACTCTGTCTTGTGTAGCTTGCTGCAGGCAGAGTGGTGAAATACCACAAACATCTCTGAGTAGTACACTTTCTAGTCTATTTTCCGGTGGTGTATGTACTCTCCAGTGTGCATCTCTGAGTGGTTCCAGGAAGGGGGGCGGCTTCATTGAGAGTGATGTTCCCAGCCCAGGGGAGTGTATTTGTTTAGCTTTAGTGCTGTCCTAGGGTAAATAAACTCCCATTAGATCAGTGGGCTGTCTCATCTGACTGTAGCTGGAATACATCAGCCCCTGTAGAGATACTTTACTTTCTAACTCAATCTATAAACAGATAGAGAGAAAGATGGAAGGAGCAATAGAGATATAGAAATAGAGATAGAGACAGAGAGAGGGAGAGAGAGAGTGCTGTCTCAGCTCAACCTGTCTGCCAACTCTGATGTGTGACTATCTATCTATCTATCTATCTATCTATCTATCTATCTATCTATCTATCTATCTATCTAGGGTCCTCCAGGAAAATTCCTTGGTGGAGAGGAGGGCAGTGCTGACATCCTGGTAAGATGAATCCTAATCTTGTTTCCGGAATATCTGTTGACACCACTTCACTTTTGATAATTGTAATGTATTTCCATCTCTTGGCAACAGTGTCCACTTAACTGTCCAGCAGGACCCAAAGGCCCTCAAGGACTGCTGGGAGTCAAGGTGAGTATCCTGTCTATCTTTATCAAGTCACCTTGGATGAAAAAGCACAGAGTATTGTTTTATTCATCATCATCGATTAATTGTGTTGCATTATGAAATTGCGATGCCACCATAGTGATTGAGTGTTGTTCCATAGGGACACAAAGGACGTGCTGGTATCATTGGAGACCCTGGTAGCATAGGAGTATCGGTAAGCTGCACTTGCGCAGTCACTTTTTGTGTCTGGCTGGACTGGACCTATGAATGAACACATGCACACAAGCACACATACAGCATGTCTGCACACTGTCTTGCACGCTCACCCACCATTGAGGACCAGCAGAGGCAGGGATTAGCTCTAATGAAGCCTCCTGAGGCACATGACTGGCACTAATCTGGCTGCGATTAGTCAGGCCTGGCCCTGGCCCTGCAGTCAGCATGCAGTGAGCCAGATGAAAGGGGTGTTGAGGAGCCAGGTACATGAAGGGGAGGATGAGAGAGTCAGGGTTCGCGCAGCCCTCTCACCTCGCTGTATTAAGCAGAGCTAATGAGCACACTGCGGGCTCTGAGAGAGCGGCTAGCTGAGCTCCAGGAATTAGCCTCTGATCTTCCCACACTAGGAGCCTTCTGGCAGTGCTTAGACACTGAGAAAACACTCAACACATGAAGTTAAACGCACCACTCCTCCAGGCGGGCCAGTATTTTAGAAGACTTGCCTTGATTCAATGTTGCACTCTGGAGCAGCTCTCTCTTTTCACTTTCCCAAGCTGTGTACACCACCACTAGCAGTTGCACAGACAGTTGTATCGAACATGTAAAATCTGGTATTCTCTGATGCTTATTTTTGTGATGATTATGTGAGCCACAGTAAAAAAGAGTGCACAGGGCCAGTATCGGATTTATCTTAAGAAGCCTATGCCGCTGAAACTAGTAGGAATTTGTTTTATACCCTCAGATGGATTATCTCAAAGTTTCTTGGGTCAAACTCTGTAGACATTTACACAACAGCAAGTAGACCTTCTCTGCTCCATGCAAATGCACCAAATGTTACTGTTCTACAGAGAGGGATGCAGAATGACTGATCAACCAGCTCTCTTCCCTTCTTCCACTAGGGCCTCAAGGGAGATACTGGCATCTCTGGGGAACAGGGCATCCCAGGACCTCCGGTATGCTGAGAAATCTCTAGCACAACTCAGATACAGAAATATAAGCTTATTTTGTGTTGTTTTAATCAAAGCTTCGGTGCACTCGGCAGAGCTTAGAGTTAGAATGACCAGGGTCAAAGTTCGTTCTCATCCTTGTTTTTCTGTACCTCCTTTGCAGGGTCCAATGGGTCTGAGGGGCTATCCAGGAATGATGGGCCCTAAGGGGGAGGCAGTGAGTACCACCCTCTCTTGGCTGCATGTGTTCCTCACACCCGCATGTTGCATTTTCTTTTGTGTTTGTCCTCATTTGGAACGAACCTATTTTCATTCCGCGATGAGCGCCAAGGAGGCGCAGCTAGACCTGCCCCCGCTATACAAACACCATCCATTACCAGCAATGGGGACATATGGAAATGATGCTAACACAAATCTCTCCCCTCCTCTAATGAGTTGGGGTTGTCTGGGTCCACAGTGCCTCCATCTGTAGTTAATGATCCGCTGTAGCCATCCGTCTTACTGTTAACATTAGCCGCGTTAGCCAAGTTAGCGCCCAGGCTTAGTGCCAAAGCAACAGTGGCTGGCTTTCTGTGTAGCTCCCATTAGCGGAGTGAGTTAAGCGCTAATTATCCCTTTATCACAATGAATAGTAGGCTACCGTGACTTAGCATCCTCCCTGATCTGAAGTGATTGATAGCACTTTTTGTTTTCCCTTAGGGGCCTCGTGGTTACAAGGGCATCACAGGACCCGCAGGCATTCCCGGGCCCCCAGTAAGTACTACACACACACACACACACACACACACACACACAAACACAGACTCCTTCAGTCACAAACAAGGCAATGCACATGCACACCTGAGGTAATATGAGAATCTCTCTGTTGTTTATAGGGTGAGGAGGGACCTCAGGGACCACCTGGAGAAGCAGGAGAGAAGGGAGACACAGTAAGTGTGTCTCAAAGGAAAAAAAAATCCCCCATCCTAGTATATTTTCTTCAAGGTTATTCTCAAAGGATTGGGGTAGACCGAAAAAGATGAACAGGAACTACTCCTACCACTTGCATGGCAATGATGATCCTGATCTGAGATTATGAATACAGTGACAATGGTTTGGATGTCTTCTGCAGGGCAGCCAAGGTATCCAGGGCCCACAGGGTGCAGTTGGCAAAAAGGGAGAGAATGTGAGTGAACACACTGTTACTCTGGTGCTCTTCTTGTGGAAAGTTTGCCAAATGAAGGACACTGACTCATCCTGCCTGCTTTTCAGGGCCTGCCCGGTATTGATGGAAAGGACGGTACACCGGGCATTCCTGGAATCAAGGTAAAGCAGTGCCAGCCGTGATGACAGTGATGATAATAACGATGAATTGCTTCAATCTCGGTGGAACAAGGAGTTTCTTCTTTTTCTGTCTTCTTTGTCTGTAGGGCGGCCCTGGGCAGGCTGGGATGCCTGGTCCTCCCGGTCATCAGGGAGCAGCGGTGAGTAATCCGTGTGTGTGTAGAGGAGATTCTGACCGGGTGTTAATGTAAGGGTTGTCCAGCAGTGCCACGGGTAAAGACACATGCATATAGGCCTGTCTGTAAACCTTATTATCTCTAAGACCACATATTGGGTCATGGTCTCCCTCCCCAATTCAACAAGGCCACAATAGAGGTAGGGGAAACAAGGCAAAGCAGCCTGTAAATTTTGGTGTATTTGTTTTCTGGGCAGTCATCCAGGTTAACAGTGACCCTCTGACCCAGGCTGTTTTAGAATTTAAACCACCTTGAAATGGCACTCTCCCTCCCACTGCAAGTAATTTATCACAATCGAAACGGTGGGTATGTGTGTGTGTGTGCGCGCGTGTGTGTGCGCATGTTATCCTGACTAAGGGGTAATGGAGCATGAGATGCACACTTTGCTGTGTGGTCATTGCAATGACACCAACGCTGCTGCAAACTCAAACACCATAACTTAGCCTGCTTTATGTCCTATCGTGACGTACCAACACATGCGCACAGTTGCACACACATACAAACACACACACACACACAAGACAATAACTGCTGCAAACCATATAGCAAGGGCCCAAACTAGGCCGATTTTTCATCTTCTATTATGTATCAACACTATTACCTCTGGCAACACAGACATACCAATGCACACATTCATATACATTCATTACCCATACTATTTTCAGTGCCGCTCCCTGCATTTCAAATACAGGAAATTGTCTACACTTAAAGAGTGCAAAGTACCTTTGATCCTCACTTCTGTTCTACGTACTGATTCTGTCATTAGGGATTGCCTGGCAGCCCAGGGACAAAGGGTGGACCTGGAGCTAAGGTAAGCCTTTGACTTTAGGCCTGTATTGTGTTTTATGTTTTTTGCCACACTGTTTCTCAATTATATCATTCTCACCTCATTTCTCTTTTGTCTCCAGGGAGAGCCTGGGCCTAGGGGACATGTTGGAATGTCTGGAGCCCCTGGACCTCAGGTGACACATACACATAATTACATATTATATTCTTATTTGGTTATATTGATTGTAAAGGATGATCTATATACTGTAACTGTGGGTCTAACTGCTCTTTTCTCTCTTTTTTCTTAGGGTGAGCCTGGCCTTCCTGGTGAGGCTGGTATGGAAGGAGTTCCTGGACCCAAGGTAAGGATCCAGAAATATTCATAATTATAAACACACACCAATGGCTGCTGTTTTCCAGATGTTATACTTATCTTACCTGAATTCTACAGGGTGACAGAGGCCAGAGGGGACCAGTTGGGCCACAGGGAGTAGTTGGCAAGGCTGTGAGTTTTTTTTTTTTTTTTTTTTTTTTTTCTGGATTTTGATATTGCCCTTTCAGTGCACATTTCTGTCTTCAATAACCATTTCCAATATTTCCTAACAGGGGTCTAAAGGAGAGAGAGGACCTATTGGTGTTCCAGGTGCCCAGGGCCTCCCTGGAACCAAGGGAGATAAGGTTTGTTTGTGTATGTGTGTGTACATGGAGAAATGCACATATTTCTCTGTTTCATGTATTTGTGTGTATGCATGCTTTGGTCTGTTGTTCCCTGTATCTGAGCATACTTCATACTATTTCAGTTTTATCCATTGGGGGCAGTGTTTACCCATGGATTCTGTAGATGACACATAAATCCACAGCAAATCATTGAATGTACATGGAGCCCAAGCAATATAAATGATAATCTAAGCATCCTCATCTCTGTTGGTGTAGAAATGAAACCACATCTTTCTTACTTTGTGATCTCTGGTGTCACTGACTTCAATCACTATTTCAACCTTGTTTTTTTAAAGGATTTAATACTACAGATTCCACAGAATTTTTATATATATATATATGACTCAGCTCATCTCTCTTTTCAGGGATTCCAAGGAAAAGTTGGGCCAAAGGGAGACTTTGTGAGTAGCAAACCTGCACTTTTAAACTGGATTGACTTAGACTTATCTTACACATTGTGCTATACCACAGCTCCATACTGACAAATCCCCTTGTTGGTCAAAACTTTTCCATCCCCATCTTCATAAAACTTCTCTGTCTTGCTTTTAGGGTGACCCTGGCGTTGAGGGTTTGGCTGGTGAGAAAGGTGAAAAGGTAAAAAGCATTAGTGCACAGCCTGAAACCATTTTTTAGTTGTTGATGCAAAGAACCATAAGGGATGTAGGAATTTACAAAACACTCAAACTGAGCTTTAGATAAGGAGGTTTAAAAACTTGGTTCTGGAGACATCAAAGCATTGTGAGATATAGCAAAAAATTCTACAATCACATGGTACAAAGTAGAGAAGGAAGTCTATTTTTTTTTTTTTAATTTGCATTCAAATCCTCATAATAATCCAGATGGCAAATGGGCTATTTACATGACAATTAAGCAATAATACAAGCTGGATCTTAGAAGCAGCATTTTTCAACATTCATTCATTTAAAATATTCTAAAAAGTGTTGTTCAAAGAGTTTCTCTGAGCCAGGAGTGATGAATGTCTATGGTAAATGTGAAAATGACAAATTCTCTCTCTACGTTGACAGGGTTTGTCTGGTGAACCTGGACCTAAAGGACAGGTGAGCAGACTGCTGTGTGGAAAAATCATTAGATGAATAATTCCTTTCATAGCCTTCCTTCCTTCCAATGATTTCCTCATTAGGAGGAGCTGCCCTTACATTGACTCATTGCTTTCTCCCTTTCTCTTCACAGCAAGGAGTGAGGGGTGACTCTGGACACAACGGGCCTACCGGAGACCCTGGTAAACCAGGAGACCAGGGACCACCAGGACTGCCTGGTCCTAGGGGACTCAACGGAGAGAGAGGAGTACCAGGCATGCCAGGCATTCAGGGACCATCGGTGGGTAGTAGGATGAAATAGCCAAAATACATGGATGTATATCAGCTGACACTCTCAGTTGATGAGGTTTGGAAAACACAGCTTGAGTGACAGCCATGGCTGAGACATTTCTTGGTCCATTTTAAAAAGCTCAGCTTGATCATTCTCTCTCCAGGGACGGGATGCCTCTGACCAGCATATCATCGAAGTGGTGCTGAAGATGTTGCAGGGTGAGTGACTAGACCTGAATATCCACCTTTGATGTCCATAGAGGAGATTAGATGAGCTCATTTCCCAAACCCACTTTCATCTCCTGAGCAATCAGGCGGTCATCACCAGAGGTAATTTAATCTAAATCATTTTCTGCAGTAAAATAATGTCTGCTACCTCTTCTTTCTCAGAGAGGCTAGCAGCAGTAGCAGTGAGTGCTAAGAGGGCTGTACTTGGTGGAGCAGGTGTAATGGGACCTCCAGGCCCTCCTGGACCTCCAGGGTCTCCTGGACCTCAGGGGCCACATGGTCTCACTGGGGCTCGTGGTATCCCCGGCATGATTGGAGCCGCTGGACAGATTGGAAACACAGGACTCAAAGGTAGGGGCAAAGGTCATAGATAAAAATGTTGGACATTACGGTCACATTATGAATACACAGGTGAAAGTGTGGCTTTCTGCGGGAGATTTTAACCCATAGTCCACTTCCTTCCTCAGGAAAGAGAGGGCCAAAGGGAGAGAGAGGAGATCCTGGCCGACCCCACCCAGGACAACCTGGACCTCCAGGAATACCAGGTAAGAGAAGATTCTCACAACTGGCAAACATGAGTTTTTATGCTCATATGTTCAAGTCAAGTCAGTATTGTACATTAAATGATAATATTTCCTCTGTTTGAATGCAGATTTTATTGAATCAATGACTGGCATTACTTAAGAATCATACAGAGCACAACCAAACTGAATTGGTGTAGAATGGGCTTTCTTATTAAAATAAACATAGCAGATTGGTTGGAGCAGTGGCCATTTTTATGCACATTGCATGCACTGAATGCAATTGCAAAGTTCTGTATTCAGATTGGTGCTAACTATAACGTTTACCTCTTTCACCAAGCAGCCACAGCACAACATATATTCTCAGTTCTCAAAGGTGTGACACACTTTACGGCACTATACATGCATTGTCACTGTAGCAGCTAGCCGCAATCACCGCTTGTATAGCAGCCTAATGACCACGGCAAAATGATCATTCTCCTCCATTCAAATTCTGTGGTTTTAGCATTGTGCTGCATCTGCTCCCAGAGTCCAATCAGGTGATCATTTAAGCCTTCACAAACTCACAAACAAACTCACCATGAAAAATAACCTGCAGGAGTCCAACTTCTGGTACAAATGTAGTCAGAGAGGATTTACAAAAATACTAAACCTGATAGAAAGCATGGTGTGTGACTATTTTCAGCAGAAAATATGAAGACATGTCTGACTGTACTGTGAGCTTTTTATCCTAGAAAAGGAGATTATGGATTTTAAAGGTTGAAACAATTGCCCCATTGCACTGTGCTGAAGCTCACTGAGAGGATGCAGGAGATGCAGTGCAGGGCTACGTTTGTCAGTACTGAAGTGATGAGTTTGCTGTGTGCGTTTCTAAATGATGCCAGACATCATTTTAATGAGGAATGGGTTCAAAAACATCCAATCTATCCTGAGTTTTAAAAAAAGACAAAGGAAGACACAACTAAGCAAAGGTTGAGAAGAGGACAATAAGAAGCTGGGGAAGTTGGCATTACAGCTTTTATAAACCACCATGCTAATGCCGCATGGGAGTCTGCTCCAAGGCATTTTAAAAGCATCATTAACTTCAGTCATTTAACAGATGCTCTTGAATGTGAATGTAATAGGAATGCAACAGTACACAGAAATTCAAACAGTGGCAAATGCACATTCACACACACACACACACACACACACACACAGACACAGATATACACACATACATATACACACACGTGTCATTTTTATTTCTTTAATGAGGTTTCCACTATTTGAAAACACCAACAAAGAACCCAATATTGAATTTTAAAGAAGCTATTATTTACCTTGAGCCTATTACTGACAAAATAGTAAGTAACATTTTAGAGAATTTTAATCATCATTTTTGATTTTTTTTTTTTTTTAATTTTTTTTTTACTATTAACTAATTTACATTAAGTAACTTTTCTTTCTTTTTCTTTTCCCCCAAATCAATACTTCCACAAAACAGACAAACACCTTGGTTAAAATCTCTAAATCATCTGTAATCCTCTCTCTCCACAGGTCCTCCTGGTATTGATGGCGTGGCTCGGGATGGCAGGCCTGGTGAGAGAGGCCCTCAGGGATCACCCGGACAGGCTGGTCTCCCCGGCAAGGCCGGCCCGTCAGGTCTCCCAGGCTTCTGCGAGGCGGCAATGTGCCTGGCTGCGTCGGCGTACACATCCCCTAGACTACAGGAGGCTGGAAGGATCAAAGGACCCAACGTCTAGAGACCTTTCTCTCCATCAGCAGCTCAACAACACCCGGGAGAAAGAGAGAGAGGTAAAGAGAGAGATCGAGGGAGACACAGAGAGAGAGAGCACTCGTCTCTCATTGGATAACATCGAGAGTAAGGGGCGGGGGGGGCAGTATCGTGGTGACCGGACGTTGCCCCATGCTGAAACGGACAACCTTAAGTTCTGTTTGGTGGGACACACTCTGATGATAAGCCCCCACATCATTATGCCAACAGCAGCTGACAGCTCTTCTCTAGAGGACTGGATGATGTCAGTGTCAGTCACATCCGAATATCCTAGCACCCCCCTACCCCCGCCCCCAGCAGTGAAAGAGGGACACTTTATATTACATTTCCTTGTCACCCACAATGCCAACTGTAACTATGAACTGCGAGGGCCACAAAACCAAGTCTGAGCCCAGCAGAAGGTGCTTTTCTTGTATACCGTGGTGACTGTCAATGGTATGGTTTTATGTACGCAGTATTATGCTGAGATATGGTGAGTTAAAATACCCTGCTTATCCTATGACATCACACCTGATGCCTTAAAAGTGTACTAAAAGGACCAATAAATGATTGCAATCTAAATTTACACTCAGTACTGTACTGTACCTTTGTGGTATTGAACCTCCACATCTGTAAGCTTGAGTGAAATCCCTGTCTTACCTCATGTGTACATTGGCCCCCTCCCCCAGCCCCCCCTCTTTCCTACACAAGTCTCATTTGAGAAACTAACGACTAGCTTTATCTCTTCCTCTTGTTGCCTGGCAACAGCATATCCCGATGGGCACTCCCATCTCCCACAATGCAGTGCTGTAAATCTTTGTAAATGTGTGTTGATTATTATGTAGAGAAAAACGAATGGGTTACGATATGCACCGACAAAAATCCTGTGTTAATGAATTCAATCAGTAATAAAAAAAGTTCCTACAGAAATAAGTGCTCTTTCCCAAACGAATCAGTCACAGTCAGAATGTGCTTCCTATGCCACTGTCAACTTTCCACAGGGTGTCAACGATTTTCTAAGAACTGATTTTTTTCATTAACAGAAGCTATTTATTGTTCTTTATATGAATCATCTGTAAAGAAAGAGAGTTTTTTTTTTTCTTTTTTTTTCTTGGCTGTTCAGTTTAACCCGAACAAATAAAGAGGAACCTTTTGTAAAATCCAATGTTCTTCTGTATCATGTGGGGAATGGAAAAAAAAGTCTCACCTCCTTAGGCTCAGTATCATTTCATTTCTCCTATCCTGAATCTTTGGCAGTATCAGTTCAATTATCTATTGCTGCGTGTAATAAAATCTCCTGCTCCCGAAGCTGCAGATGCTCAGGTTTTGTCAACGTTCTTGCACCGCAGAGGCCAAACGTTCCCACAATATGCGAGAATAAACGCATACACATGCATAACACAGCGCATACACACCTTTGTTGCAAAAGAACGACAGCCACTTCTGCTTTCAAAATGTTTTTTGTTTTTCATCTCAAATTTTTCATAAAACAACATGTAGGCACATGATGGATGGAACAAAAGTGACAGTAAGACACACAGCAACATATACACAGGTTAGAGCGTTGATGGGCAATAATGTTACAGTTTCAATAGTGTTTAATACAACAAGAAACAAAAACTATAACCATATGATACAGCCTTTTTGGACAGTTTCATAATTTTGTTTGGGAAAAGTTTAACATGGGTTACGTTTGTGAGAAACGAGTGTGATTGCTACATACTTGGTCAAGCTACAGAAATGGTAACAGATGGTAAAGTTCAAATTCAAGATTCCAGGCAGAAAAATGATGATGTGAAAAGATGACCCATGTTAAGTCAAGTATCACATAACATGACAGAAGACAATGCTTTATGCTTTCTTTGAGTTCCAAATGTGTCCCGTTATCCTTAAATGGGATCGTGAGGGCTTAGTGGTCATGCACAGAGTGTTGCGTTACAGTACAAGTGGTGAATGCGCTCAGCTCTCATTTATATTTCGTTAAACACGTGCCTGGTGATGCAGACAGATGGCTAGAACATCGACTTTGGAATACAAAATGAGATGAGACGTTTAAAACGGCTGCATTTACAATGAAGACTGGTGGTAAAATGACACTCAATTATGAACCTCAGCAACATAATTACAAAAACCAATGTGCTTTCACAAGTAAAAGCAATTTCCTTTTATAAATAATTTGTCTTTTACTGAACACATTATTCCACTTTGAAAGCTTATAAACCTTAGAAAAATATCTCTGGCAGTTTTGTTGCTGTGTACCCACTGACGATAACAAATAATTAGTGAGCCATGGTTATGCCTTTTCCTTTTACTTAAAAAAGTTAAAAAAGTATAAAAAAGCCACTATATATAAATATAAATATGTACAAAACAGGCACTCCATTGAAGAGGGTATGAATTTAGGGTTTTGATGTCTGTTTTGATAAAAAAAAGAAAAAAGAAAATTTTGCAAGGGACATTCTTGTAAAAAATCAAATCCAAAATGTGTATTTCACCTTAAGCAGAGAATCAGAATATTACAAATGCATGGGGCACGCTCAATGTAATTTTCTGTGAAAAGAATAAAGAAGTGAGTGGTGGAAGCAAAGTGCTACAATAATTGTGTGCATTCTCTTCCTACAGATTTTGACAGAGAAAATGAAAAGAGGAGAACAGGCCTGAAGTAATCAGGCAGGGGAAGATACAAATCGTGATTCTTGTCAACTTCCCTGGATTGTTAAAAAATGTGCAAAAATAATGAAAAACAGTGAAGAGTTGAAAGCTGAGGGAAAATACGTGGCGAGACCAAAATAGGAACGTGTGATGTGGCAGTGTTTTGGTGTTCACAGGGAAATAAAACGATGCAATGAAAATCTGCTGCAGGTGTTTTCTGTGTAGGCCTCATCTCCAGTGGGGCCCTTGCTAAAAATGTGAAGATCTTTGCTCAAGAACTACAGTAGACAGCTGCGCGGGTAGATCTGTACAATTCAATAATAAATGGCACTTGTGTATTTCATCTTTGGGTCGTGGTCTTTGGCTTTCTGTACTCTCTGTAGTGTCTTTGCTTCACTGCCCTCTCCCCTTTTTCTCCTTCCCCCCATCTCTTTACCATGGGCCCTTCATAGGTGGGCCCTTGGGGCTATACTCTACTTGATGGCTCATACAGTCTCCGGGATTACACCGGCCATCTGTCCCCTTCGTACCTGGAGGTCCAGGAGGTCCTGGGACCCCTGGAACGCCCTGTTGGCCAACGGGGCCTGGGGCTCCCATCTTGCCATAGCCTGGGGGGCCAGGGACACCTGGTGGACAAAATGAAAGACAGTAGAAATTATACTTTGTACTACACACTCATACAACTAGCTGTATGAGAGATGTGATTTTTTAGTTTAATGGTGCACTATGCAAAATTGTCGAGCCTTGATTTAAGCAAAGACCATTCAGACTCAATTGCCAAAACTGTGGAGAAAGCACAGACTTTACAGTGAGTTGACTTTACAGGGCAGTGCCATCCCTAGACATTTGGGAGCCCTGGGCAAGAAATCATTTGGGGCCCCTTGTGTTTTACCAATGTGTTTTAATGCTGAAGAACCCTAAGACTATATTTCACCCTCTAAATAAAATTCACTTATGTTTTTATTTTTCATTTTTTCATTTCATCAAGGTCATCTTTACTTTTTTTTTTTGTTTGTTTTTTTGGAAAATTTTAAGTCAACTTCTTGCTAATTTGGTCATTGCCTTCTATCCCATGGTGTCTGACTGGAAACAAGAAATCTGACATCGACCAGCATCACTGACTAAGTATATCGTTTTAGTAAGCGCAGCCATAGTTTCCTTGTCATTTTTCTTCTTTTGCAAATTATCTGTTGTTTGTTTGTCTTCCCGTTCGTCATTGCCTTTCTCACATTTCTGAAAAAAATCGATCATCACCAATCACCCCCCAAGTTGATCACCACCAATTTTGCATTAAGTGAACATAATTTTATGTTTACTTTGATACATCTACTTCAAAATATGAATTATCTATATTGGTGTTTCAGTATTTGGATGGGTTGTGGACCCCTAGTGGTCTGCGAGGTTATTGCATGCTGGCTGCAAATATGTTTGCAAAATAATATAGATATATAATATTTTTGAACATGAAAATCTAACATGGTATTTTTGTCAAACTGTTAATTGAAATTGATGTTGCTATGTGGTGCTGATGGACAGCTACTATTTACTTACTATATGAGAGCCCTGCTGTTGGTAGGCCTAGTTGTTGGAATATGATTGTGTTTTTGGTTATGATTGCACTGTATAACATCTATGCTTGTATTGTTAACCTCCTGTATGTGGCATTTCAATTGACATTGATCTTGATGATATTAAAGGCTGCCCCCACTATTCAAGCTTGCTCATTGTATGGTGCTTTTTTGGTTGTTAAACTGAGTGTGCTCTGAGAACACACCTGTCTCCACTGGTAATTGTGACTGGACAAAGGCTGCTACTATTTTGAGATTTTCAGGTTGATGAGTTTGAAAAGGTAGGGATGTTGTACACAGATTCCTTCAGCACTGATGCTGCATAGATACAAGTTAGGGGACTTCTATGTTAGCTATTGGATGATTGCATCAGCAAGTGTCACATAAAGATCAATTTCAATCAATCGATCCACATGCTGCAAGAGTGGGCATTACCTGGTGCTCCAGGGGGTCCTGCATCTCCCATTTCTCCAACACCTTTTTCTCCTTTTTCTCCCTGGGGTCCTCGTGGTCCTGCAGACAGAGAATCACACATTTCAACCACTTGTCAATTCAACAGTTGCTTATGATGTCCACTTACATCACTGTTGTGGCACTCAGAGGTTGAAGATATGTATTGGTATCACTAAGAATGAAAGATTTAACTTACCAGGGGGTCCTTGGGCTCCTGGTCGGCCCTCTCGGCCGATTTGTCCCGGGAGACCAGGTGCTCCTGGAAGCCCCTGTCTACCTGGAATTCCATCTTTCCCTGGTGGCCCAGGCCGACCAGGAGATGCTACCATCTCTACTGGCATCTGTACACGGGACATGTAGTAGGCCATTCTCTCTGGGGAGGGCACAGATACAATGACAAATAATCAATGCACAGAGGACACACAGGAATAACAGCAGTGTCGTCCCACAGGGGAAGTGGCATAACACATGGGAAGAGAGAAGAGCATCTGAAGAGGCTATGTTGTTCTACTCTGGAAACTGTGGCATCATATACAGTAAACAAAGCAAATGAGTCTTTCCACAGATGAGCATTTGCCCTTACCATCAAAGATCTTGATGACCTGCTGACGAATGAAACTCTTGATGTCATCATAATTGACTACAGCCTGTGGAGGCAGAGAAGGAAGAGGAAAAAAAGCGGAAACATTAATCATGGTAGATAATTAGAAAATATATTATTTACAACAGCAGATGGAGCTCGTGAATGCCTCTGGACATTATAAATCATTCACTTCTTCTCACAATAAAGTCACAAATTATATGATTTGCATGTAATCACAAAAAAGAGAAAGAATTGCATTAAGCTACAAGTACAGCAGTATCTTACATCATTTCCAGGTAACCCTGGAGGTCCGTTAGTACCAGCAGGGCCAGGCGGCCCGGGGTTGCCCCTCTCCCCTCTGGGTCCTACTGGGCCAATTATCGGCTGTGCATCCTTGCCGTGGTAGCCACCACCACCAGGGGGCCCCGGCCTGCCTCTCTCCCCTGGAGGCCCCCTCTGGCCTGTAGCTCCTGGCTCACCCTGACAGAGAGAGAGAGAGAAGGAGACAGACAGAGACAGAGGGAGGTAGGTTAGGGAGGCTATGTATGTTGCCTTATATTATATAATTTTATCTAAGGCAACATAGATAATGCTACTTGTACCTTGTGTCTCTAGCTACTTGTTAACACAAATATCTAATCAGCCAATCACATGGCAGCAACTCAATGCATTTCAGCATATAGACGATCTGCTGCAGTTCAAACTGAGAATCAGAATGGGGGAGAGAGGTGATGTAAGTGACTTTGAACGGTTGTTGGTGCCAGATGAGCTGGTTTGAGTATTTCAGAAACTGCTGATCTACTGGGATTTTCACACACACCCATTTCTATGGTTTACAGAGAATGGTCAGAAAAAAGAGAAAATATCCAGTGAGCAACAGTTCTCTAGTCCAAAATGCCTTATTGGTGCCAGAGGTCATGGGAGAAAAGCCAGACTGGTTCAAGCTGATAGAAAGGCAACAGTAACTCAAATAACCACTCATTACAGCCGAGGTATGAAGATCATCTCTGAACGCACAACATGTGGAACCTGGAAGCAGATGGGCTATAGCAGCCGAAGACCACACCGGGTGCCACTCCTGTCAGCTAAGAACAGGAAACTGAGGCTGCAATTCACACTTGGCTCACCAAAACTGGACAACAGAAGATTAGAAAAATGTTGCCTGATGTGATGAGTGCCGATTTCTGCTGCGACATTTGGATGGCAGGGTCAGAATTTGGCCTAAACAACATGAAAGCATGGGTCCATCCTGCCTTGTATCAGTGATTCAGGCTGCTGCTGGTGGTGTGATGGTGTGAGGGAGATTTTCTTGGCACACTTTGGACACCTTAGTACCAACTGAGCATCATTCAAAGATCACAGCCCTCTTGAGTATTGTTGCTGACCATGCCCGTCCCTTTATGACCAGAGTGTACCCATGTTCTGACGGTTACTTCCAGCAGGATAATGCACCATGTCACAAAGTTCAGATCATCTCAAACTGGTTTCTTGAGCATGGCAATGAGTTCACTGTACTTAAAAATGACCTCCATGATCACCACATCTCAGTCCAACAGAGCAGCTTTGGGATGTGGTGGAATGAGAGATTCACATCATGGATGTGCAGGTGACAAACTCTGCAGCAACTCTTGGATGCTATCATGTCAAGATCCGTTTCCAGTACCTTGTTGAGTCTATCCCTTGAAGAATTAAGGCAGTTCTGAAGGCAAAAGGGGGTCCAACCCGGTACCAGCAAGATAATTATTTAAGTAATAACTAGCAAGTAACTAATAAAACGGCTTGTTGTAAACCAAGATTGAGTCAGTGTTTTTTTTTTTTTAAGAATCATGAATGATTTTATTCAAAACATTTCATATCAATTCAGGCTGAATTCAGAACAATTCGTTCTATTTATTGCTTTTAGCAGACCTGGTCTGGTACCAACGTGCATCACATTCCTTTTAACCTCATATGAGTCAAATTGCTGCCTGTGCTATTGTCAGCTCCCTGCTAGTTGCTCCCTTATTGAGAATGAAAGAAAGATGCTATCATGACCTGCTTGAGGCACTCACATGGCTAAATCATTGTTATCTTTCAAAGCACCTCTTAAAACTCACTTTTATATACTTGCTTTTATGTAATGATCTGTTATTGATTACTTTTGACCTCCCTTTTATGGTTTACTTTTAAGTTCTTAACTTGATTTAACATTCCTTAGCCTGCTCTCATTGCTGTTTTTCTGCTGATTTTATCTGTTTTCTTCTGGTTTGTTCATTTTTAACTCTTCTCTTACTATGTGCTATATAAAGGTTATTATTAACCCTGTTCCAGAATGGGAGCAGGCACTTTAAGACAGCCTTAAGCTACATCTGTATCACTTCCCACACAGCAGCACCCCACATTCGATCTGTGTAAATACATTCAAAATACAGTGCTGCTACATTAGCTGCAGTGATTTATTGAGGACAAAGCAGCCCATAATGGACGTCTAATGTTTACACGTCACCGTCGGACAGCCTGCTCTCGAAATAGAGAGGAGGGAGAAGAATAGAAGAGTCCATTCTTTTCTCTCTCCACTGTTCTCCTCCTCTGTGTAGCTAAAACCCTGACAATGCCGTCCTGTCAGCGTGACAAATAGCCTCATCTAGCATCTCTCCTCATGCTTAATAGCATTATCCCAGAGCCAGAGAATAACTCTATCACTGTATCCACCTACTGTAAGCTGTGTGTGTCTGACGACAGATGCTTCAGACTCTGGCTACAGCGGGCAAGCAGGCGGCTGGCTGCCAGTTTGGAGAGGGGTGATGTGAGGTGAAGAGGAAGGAGGGCGCCAAAGGAAGGGTCGAAGGGGTAGTGAACTGATGACTGTGTTAAGTGAGAGCGCTGAGTGGGCAGAAATGGAGAGGGGCAAGTGTGTTCAGCACCCTGGAGTGTCGGCCTAGGACTCTCTGAGCTCAAATCGACTGTGAAAGGGTGCATCTCGCTGCTCACAACACACACAGTCCCACACCCCGCTGAGACTGACACTCTTACCTTCTGACCTTGCTGGCCACTCTCGCCTGGAAGACCTGGTATTCCCTGTCAAAACGAAATGCAAGGCATAAAATAAACACATCTCCAGATGAAGCTTTCCTCCATTACTCTTTAATGAGGAGAAATGGCCGGCCCAGAGATTACTCACATCTTTACCAACGGCACCGTCACTGCCTGGCTCTCCCTGAAAGACACAAGAAAGAGTGGGAGGAAAAGGCTGAGAGAGAGATATCGGCTGGCATGCGCTACAGAGGACAGACAATTAATTTTACTCTCTTTGGATGTCAAATTTAGAATTAGACATAAATGCAGTATAGGATGCTGTTGGATACTGACCACAGGTCCTGGGTGTCCGGGTGCTCCTGGGGGTCCTACCATCCCTGGGAGACCTCGCTCTCCTACCTGGCCCTTATCTCCCTTTATACCCTAGAGATAGAGAAAAGATGGATTATTCAGGATTATTCAAACTCAGCACCAATGTTATCTCTTTCAGCAGCAGGACAGCACTACCACTGTGTCTTGTTGCACACAAACACACAGTGTAGAGCTTATAACGCATATTTATACTCCTGAATATGAATAGCAAGCGATGCACACTTGCACATCTATTTCAATCTGTGGATCGGTACATGGACACACGGACGTCTCTGTTCATTTATTTGCTATCTGCTTTGGATTATTCTCAACATGTAGTTGTAACAATTTTGCTGTAATTGCTTGTTTTTTCATCTGCTCAATATTTATCTTATTCATATGTGTATCACATTTTCTGCTACTGCAACATCACAGTTTCCCCACAGGGAGCATGAAAGATTCAGCTACTCTAATCATCGAAACCGTGTTGATTAAAAATATGAGCATGACACATTTCAGAACATCTCTCTCACCAATCCCGCTGGGCCAGAAGGTCCTGGGGGTCCCGCGGGCCCTGGAGGACCCTGTTGGGGAGAGTGACAAAACACACATATGTTATTAGAGCCGTGCAGAAACACATCAGAATATTGACAAACAGCTCCTAGATGGAGAGAGCAAAGTTTAAAAGGACGTGAACTCACAATGTGGCCAGAGGGTCCAGGTCGTCCCTGAGTTCCTGGGGTACCGGGGTCACCCTGGAAAGGTCACAGAATAACTCAACTTTCGATGATCCTAAGGGTTACAATGACTATATTATGAGGCATAGGACCTGTCTGAATAGATTTGGACTGCGAGGTCCACTGTCTATCCATATTCGCTAACATACTCACATCTAGTCCTGGTCTGCCTGCTGGCCCAGGTGGACCCGAAGGTCCGACCTCACCCTGAGAAAATAAAGACAAAACAGAAGTGAGACTTCACCTTTTTAGTGGCGGAAGCTGAAGAAGAAGCACAAAAAGCAATGCAAGTCAATCCAGTGCACTTTACATACCGTTTCATATCAGTTTCCATAAATATGAATTTGATGCAACACCGTGGCGTAACAGAAAAGCTCACGCACAGATAGTGTAAACAGTCAAACAGATAGATTGACATAGCGGTGACGGTAGAGCAGTGAGTTGCTGGCTAACCTTCTGTCCAGGGAAGCCAACATGGCCAGTCTTCCCTTTGAATCCCTGAGGAGAGACATCAAAGAGAATGCGATTGGTACTGTATCAAAATTCACAAAGTGCAGACTGCCAAAGAACAGGCACATATGTCTTTGAAATCTTGAACACCTGCTCTTGGGGAGACCACACACTGAGATACACAGAGAGGGAGAGAGAGAAGGGGGGGAGGGGGTGTTGGGAGAGAGACAGATCAATTCCTCTCTTCCTTGAAGCAGACTACAGTGTGAATATCACTATTGCTGTGCCATGTCAGTGTATATGAGGTAGACGGGATGAAAATCTTAGGAAAACATAGGAGGCTACAAACTGAGCTGCAGCAACAAAGATCTGTTACAAATGGGGTCACGTCACCAGTGACATCTACACAGACTAGACTCCGTGACAATTGTGCGCACTTGTTAGAGCCAGTACTTGTGCTGAATGCAAATTATAGACTCACAATTTGACATATTATTGAGGTGATGTAAATATTTTCTTTTGACTTATGAACTGACGCCAAATTAATTTTCGGAGCAATTATTTTGGCTGTACTGTGATTAATTGCATGATGAGGCACTGTGATAGAAGGAAGGGGCGGGACTGAGTCTTGTTTTTTTTTTCCTTCAGCAAACATATAGTAATCATGTGCAGAACGGGTCTTTGACTTCAAGTTAGACTTAGAAATGTTTTGTTAATTTTGTTTAAATGAGAATAAATCAGCCAGAGGAAGGCGGCAGAATCAGCAGCTGCCGTGTTGTGATTTGGACGTTTAACGTGTGGAAAAAAGAAGTTCACAAACAAGCCACAACAATACTCAAGTAGTATGGTGATAACAGCCTATACCATGGGGTAAGGTGAGTGGAATGATATGAGTCATATATACCATGCGAGCTTGCATGCGATGCTGCAGGTGAGACCATGTGAAACCCAAGCATTGTCTTAACTTGTCTTTGAAACTTTCCTAAACATTTGTACGACTCAAAATCCAACACGCACGCCACACTCCCAGGGGGCCGAGAATTCACACATCTATCGTCGATTCTGTTTTAGATCGGCTTCCAGTGAAATAGGTTTAGTCATGCAGGCTGATTTGCATACTAGTTGGCTGTTAGTGGCACTGAGAGTGAGTCTCACTTCTCTTAGCGCTGCAGTTAGAAGTGTGCCAAACAGATCAGATCCTCAAAAACAAAGTGTGTGAAAGATAGCGGTGGCATCAGTGCTGTTAATGATGTGAACAGGAAAGAATCTGAAGGGACAAGTCGAGATAGATAAGACATTACAAACATATTTGTTGTTTTCTACAGCATACAGAACAACATTTGTGTAACTGAGCATGCATGCTTTCAGATAACTAATAAATACAGATTTGATGACTAAATATGTATTCATTTGCACATTATGGTAAGATCAAATTAAGATAGCAAGATATGTTTCCCCAATAAATAAGAGCAAGTATATGTGCTGACATAATGACAGCTAGGACAGCATTGGATAATGTGGACCAAACTGGGTCATGTAGAAGTCAAAGGTGATACTCACTGGGATTCCTCTTGGTCCTGCTGACCCTGGAGGGCCTGTTTCTCCCTAACACACGTATAAAAGACAGGCACACAATGTCACAAGTCAACTATCACCTGACTACCATTAACTATATCACTGCAATGTGTGTGGTACATATGTGTGTATGTATATTGTAGATTTGTGAAATAAGTCTTACACGCAACCCTGGTTTCCCATCCTTTCCATCCATTCCCTCCATGCCAGGCGGCCCCTGTCATTACAAACACAGACAGACAGATCTGGCAGGGAGTGTCATAACTCTAAACAATTCAGAGAAATAATGGAAAGTGATAAACATAGATAGATTCCATGAGATGCATGTACCATCATTCCTGGCGAGCCGGGACGGCCTGGTGGTCCGACTGGTCCCTGAGGGCCCTGCGCCCCATCATTTCCCTAAAAGAGAGAAAAATTGGGACATGAACACAGCCAATTTGAAAATGTGATTCACACCAATTCATTTCCACAACTCCAACAAATGATAATTTTAGATGTGAATCTAAGAGATAATAAGAAACTGAAAGTGTGATTATTTGCTCTCGCCTTCTCAGCTTTGGGCCCGGGGGATCCCTCTCTTCCAGGTTTGCCAGAGGGACCTGGTGGACCCTGAAAATAGACACAATAATACACAGAGCAAAGTTACTGCACCTTTTCCAAAAACAACAATCAGCAACAGAGGAGCTAAGCGATTACACACCTGCGGTCCTGGGAAACCTGGCTGTCCTTGGAAACCCTTGAAAGGAAACAGGAGAAATTTATGGTGTCTGTGCATGACTTTGTTTAATGTGATGGTAAAAAAGTCAGTGTTTTCCATTGTGTGTCTGTGTGCCATGTTCTTACCTGATCCCCTTTTGGTCCTGCAGGACCAGCTGGTCCCACGTCTCCTTTAGCTCCCTGAAAATAGAAAAAAGCTCATTTGTCAAGCAACAGCAATTCAAAGTCATTTAACTGTGACTTGATAAATCCAGAAGTCAGCTTGTAGCAACATGTTCTCATACTGTCTCAGAGAAATAATGATGATGAGACACTGACCGGTGAGCCAGCCTGTCCTTGGTATCCTGGGTTTCCAGGAGGACCCTGCAGCACAGAAAGAAAGGTTAGTCAAGAATATATAATACTTAGTGCAAATGTTTTGTGCACAGCATGTTAATCATAACGCTCATGGTATGGTGGCTTACTGATTCTCCTTTCTGACCAACACTTCCTGGACTCCCGCGCTCACCCTTCAGTCCCTGACAGAAACAAATGCGCAGTTGAATGTCAATTCATACATCATTGCAACCATCCATCCACCTATCCATGTAACCAACCATCTATCCATTAAAGCTGTCATATTGTTGTCAATTCTGTAGTTCTTTCATAATGAGGCAGTGAGAGGAACATTACAGGCAGGCCAGGCGATCCCATGGATCCTGGATACCCGGCCGTCCCCGGAGGCCCCTGAGGTAAAGAACATGCAATCAATCAAAAAGCGAACCCAATTAGTATTCTACATAGTATATTTCTAAGAGACTGGATTGACTGACACTCACCTGTTCACCCTTCATGCCTGGAATTCCAGGTGACCCTCGCTCGCCCTGCTGACCCTGACAGAGGGGAGTGGGGAATGATTAGAAAAAGGAGGAGGAGTGGATGTCACATGAATGTCTAGAGTAAAGACTCCCCAGAGAGAAATGAAGCAGTACTCCTCTTTAACCGCACCAAGGACAAGGCAAGTCAATATCAAATGAAGGAAACGGCTAGCTAGCCTTTACAGTCTCCCATTGGGCCTGCCTACGTTTGACTGTGTCCTCTACTCCACATCTCAGTGGGGCGTCAAGTTGGTAATTGACGTCCGTGACAGTGAAATCTGAAGGCTCATCATTACCTGCTCAGTCTAACTTCCCACAAGCCAACTGGTGAATTCATGGATGTTTTTTTCCCCTACAAAAGACATTTATCTGCAGATATTGCTTTACTCCCTGTCTTTATGGCCTCCCCTTCCCCTCCATCCCGTCTTCCGTTGCTCTGCTGTAGATTCAGGTGCGCGGGCTTAACAAAGCTAAAAAGTTTCATTAAGGAATCCATCTCTTTAAGGCCCGTCTCTTTCATCAGGGAGGGGAGAAATAACAAAAGAAGAAAATGGTTAATAAACTGAGCAGCAGGGAAACACGCTATCTCACTCTCTCTTTCACACAAAGAGACATGCAAACACACGCGTGCACACAGCAGAAGCTAACACCTGGTATTAAGCCCCACGCTGCAAATGGATTCCATGCAGCGCTCACACAGCTCATCCGTTTAGCATCTCTATTCTGCTAAAACAATAAATTTGTATGAGAGGGAAGGCAGGGCGGAGGGGGTGTGCGGGGCTCTTTCTGCACAGCAGCCCCACTCTCTGTCACTTAGACAGGGGGAATAATTGAACAACTGGAGAAGGAGACAATGAAATCGTTTCCTCATCTCAAATAACTTTCATTACCGAGCCACAGAGAGAGACAGGGAGACGGAGATGGCAAAGATGGTATAATCAACTCTGTGGGGAGCTGCTTGATTTAAAAGTGAGATGATCCATATTCGAGATGAAGAGACAGATTGGAGTAAGGGAGAATCAGATAAAGATATTAAATGTGAGAAAAAGAGAAAATAAAGTGTCATCAATATGAGAAAGAAAGACATGTTTTTTTGTTTTGTTTTGTTTTTTAACTCACAGGTAAACCATTTGAACCCTGTGGACCAGGGAAACCAGGTGGACCCTGTGGACAGACACAGACAATGAGAGGCGAATCCACACCTGACACAAGACGAGCTAAACAGCCAAGAATAATGTCGACATTTGCCTCCCTCTAAAGCAGCTTTTATATTAAATCTTGAATAATGACGTGAGAGTCGTTTCTGACATGAAGCAGCGCAACAGGAACTCTGCTACGTCGCAGTGAATCAGCATTCAAAAGGTTAGTGTGGGTGTAGTGCAGCACAGTCCCGTCCAAGGCTACACAGGAAGACATTTTCATCAAGAACACTAGGGGGCTCTATGATCTCATGGAAAGCTGCAAAGGCAAGCTCATTTCAAATCACTTGATCTCTGAAGCTTTGAGAGACAAAAAACCCAGTGGTGCTGTCCTAAAATCTGGGAAAATGTAAAACCCTTTCCCTCACAGGCGTAATGACTACATATTGTAAAGCAGAGACTACAATGTACTTTTTTAGCTTTCAAACATGTTTTTGAAATGTGAATGACTGATATTTCAGAGTGATGAGCTGGAAAAAAGGATCTTATCAAAGTACTGGGAAAACTTATTTGTCACAAACAGCCAAAACTCAGCATATTCACACTTCATGCACAACTATAGATGAGTATTTTAGAATAAGCTTCCAGCACAATGGCAATCAAACTCTGCATAAACAGGAACACAAGTGTCTTCAATTAAAACTTCTTTTTTAAAAAAAAACTCTGAAAATCTTTTAAAACCTCACCATGTTTCCTGGTATTCCTGCTGGACCTCTCTGACCTGGCGAACCCTGCCACAAACATGAGGAAAAATCATTTTTCCATCATTTTAGATATACAGTTATGCACGCACACATACAGAAACAAATGTATAGACTTACACTACATGTATGCACAGACTCACCGCCTCTCCTTTTATTCCTGGTGGTCCTGGCATTCCTGGATGTCCTGGTGTTCCTGCGCAGGCTTGGTCACCCTGTAAGGAAAAAACAAAAACAAAAAAACTTTAGATAATGTACATATGTATGTATGTGTGTGATTATGTGCATCTACAGTATATGACTGACCACTGCTTGTGTCGCCTGCTCCCTGTGTAGTGTCTCCAGGCACTGCATGCAGACAAGAGAGAGAAATAAGCTACACGAGCAGCACCATGATAATGATGCAACGTGGGTGTCAGACTGATATCTTCTCACATTAAGCCGCACTACATCAAATTTAATGTAAAATGAGGTAGATTTGTTTTGCATACAGTGCATCGAAGTAGCACAACAAACACAAAAACAATACTACTTCCAGCATTTCCCATGATTCCAGATGTGGAGAATCATGGTGAAAGTGAAGATGAGAATGCTCCAACGTGACACTCTCCTCCCGCCCCATCTCACCCTCTCACAGCCGTCCACAGGGCTTACGCCAGGCTTGCCCTGGTCTCCCTTTTCTCCCTTGGCACCAGAAATGCCCGGAACCCCTGGCAAGCCCTGGGAGCAGCCCCCAACACAGCCCTCCTGCGGCACACACAACACACACACACACACATGCATTCAAAAACAGTTGTCATCTGAAAGACTGAGCAAAGCAAAGCATGCACAGTAATTGAAAACCATGGAACTCCATCCCCGATAATGCACCCCTTTGCACCCCTTTGCTTATTAACTTACATCACCATCCCCTCCAGTGGAGTCTTGAGGCAGCTGCTGGTGCTGCCCGATAGGGTTCTACAAAGGGGGCAGGGAAATGGAAATTCAATTAATAGTGAGCAGATCTTCACAGCACTAAGGATAACAAGTGAATAAGCCCAAGTTAACAAAGTCAACTCCTGACTTGCATACGGCACAAACCCAGTGTGCTTCTACAAATACAATTCAAGTACAGAACTGCATTGAGTGTGTTTACCCCAGGGAGCATTCATAATTTCACAATCGCGTTCTACCATATCAGGAATTGACTACGTAAGGGCCTACTCTCCCTTTCAACTTCACAGTAATTCACTCTCAGTCGCTAACATAAACATGCGTTTTCAGTTTTATACATGCAAACGACCAGATATGAGCCAGAGCCACAGACAGACACAGAGAGACACAGTCCACCAATCACTTTGGCTCAAACTGCAAACGCTCCACATGCCTGTACCAAATTTTTAGCCACTACAAATTAAAGGGATCTAATTTTTTTTTTTTTTTTTTTTTTTTTGTATTTTACTCCAATGGCACAATAATAATAATGATGATGATGATGATGATGATGATGATAATAATAATAATAATAATAATAATGTCATAAAATTTAATAAAATAAAATAAAAACTGCTCCTTGTGCAGCATGTGTGCTGAATTCACAAACTGGATGTGAGACCACGCTTCACCACTGACTTGGTGCCCATTAATAGGTGCTAGGTGTTAACAGCATGATAGAAATTGCCAATTGGGAGGCTACTTGTTTTCCCTAATGGTAAGCGGAGCAGTAAAAGTCACATAACCTCCTGACATTAGCACAGCAATATGGCTTGTGGTTTCAGGCTGCCACTGTGACTCCTGATCAGTTAAATAATTAAAATGTTTCCATTGCCTTGGCCCTCCATTCTCCCAAATCAAGGGCTACGTTCACATGCTTGTCAGTATCTTGTTCTTAACATGATTATGATAATGATGCAATGTGAACATCAATATAGCTATGGCAGTTGGGGTAATATCTGGTGTTTATCTGACACTATTCAATACAACTGGTATTCAACTGTATTCCATGTTAGTTGAATACAGTTTAACCTGAAGTTGTTCATTTGTATAGCTACTATTTTGTTTGTATTCATGCTTTAGTCTCAGCTCTGGGTGACTTGAGGGAAAATGATAATGCACTATATGGAAGCAATTATTTTGCTGAAAGGAGTGAAATGCATGATATTGCCTGTCAGCCATAAAGGAGGATGCAAATGATAATCTATTAAGCCAATGATTACACTACGCAATTATGATGAAAACAGGAATATTAAAAGGAGTTTGCTGCCATTAATGTAAACAGAGGAGCAAATTATGTTTTATTATTTCATCTCTTTCATCAAATTATTTTTAAATCACAGCAAGATTATTGTGCCTGTAAAAACAGTCAAAGACATACTGCAAGTGGATAGGCAAATGGAGGATGCAGTGCAAGCTCACTTACATTCACAATTACAAGAGAACAAAAGCTGAGGAAGAATGCATGTGGCATAAAAAAAAGACAAATTTCTGTCCACACAAGGAGACTAAAACATGACTAATGTATCTTAAATGCTTGCTTAGAGAAATTTTCCATTTCAGTGGGTATTCAAGACACATTCAAGACAGCTTCCCCTCCAGATCAAAGTAACAGCAGTGATCAAACATTTGTAATAGATGTCTATTTTATGGTATATTACCATGGTGTTTGTAAGAGCGATCGTTCCAAATGCTCCCACCAATAAATGTGATGTGTTTTACACAACTGTCCAACACAGAATACAGCATACAGTGGTGAATGCTTATTACTCCCTCATAGCACCACATACAACTCTCTGTCATTTCTAACATGTGAAACGCAAACAGGCCCTATGTGTATGTTAAGCTATAGTCTTTACACTTCCTACACAAATGTTACTGAAATCACCAACACTATCAAATAACAGCTTACTGATTGCAATGGTAGCATACAAACTAGCTGGTGAAAGAGATTAACTTATGTGTATTGACTTCTATTCGATTTTTATTTGTCAAAAGCTAACAGCCAGAGTAAATAAATGCAGCCCATATGGACTGAATGAGCTTTCACTCACTTAAGCGCACATTTCTTTAAGACCGTTTTTCATTAATTCCCTCTCCTTTTAGCTGGTGCATTACCACACTCTAACAGTGTGGATGTTATCTGACAGTGTCAGGGATTTCACTCATGGCATTGAAAAGGTTTTGCAGACGACTGTGGAGAAAGGGGAACGGCTGGCTGGCACAAAGCAGGCAGCAGATCCTTGCTCCACAGAAAGCTGCAAGACACTGTACCTGAATCTGATTAACCTGAGTGTGACATATTTACACTGGTTAAATAAAAATAATAGAATATACACACTGGAAAGACGCAAAACCACAGTTCTTGTTCTGTAATTAAAGTTATGTAGAGAGCTTGTTTCTGCAAAGGTTCAGAGAGTGGGATGTGGCAATAAGGAAGCTGAAAACAGACATACATAACATATGTACACTCAGTGGCCACTTTATTAGGTCCACCTGTAAAATCTAATATAATCCAATCCAACTGTTCTGCCATAAAGTTGACTTTTCTGCTGCCTATAATGCTCAGCTTTTCTTCTTGTCACAGTAATAGAGATGTTAATTCAGTTATATGTTTGACACTGAGTTCATAGTTAGTGCTGCTGTTGTACTGGACTGCATTTTATTAAGAGCTGTTTCCACTATTCTGCCCCACTCATGTATATAAATAGGGAAGACAAAAAAAATCAGAAACACCTCTTGATATAATCTAGTCCAGTACAAGACCTCTGCAAACTACAACCTCAATAATAAACATAGAATTAAATTTACACATTCTCCACAATGTCAACAAAAACTGAACAGTAAATTTTCTTAAATGGTAGAATTCATGGCAGAGCTGTTGAAATGAACTGCATTACACTGTACAGGTGTGCAGGTGGACCTAATAAAATGGCCACTATATATAGCATATATAAAAGATACATATACACACATGACACATGCATACACTGACCCTTTCCCCCTTACACAATAGATACACATTGTCTATTTAGAGTTGTATGTTCTGATACATACCGTACCCATGCCCCCATGAGGACATTCACATTTACACTAAATGTCAGTCTGCTCCCAATCAAAGCAGTGGGACCCTTTACACTGAGAGAGTCTGTCAATAGCACCTGGCCTGGTTTCAAAGCCATTAAAAACCCATTTGACATTATTCAAACTGGAGCTATAAGCTAGGAAAAGCTATTTTACACAATACACCACTGGCTGTTACACAGGCTAGAACAAGGCTTTGTACATTAGCAGACACTCTCACAGAGATGGTGCTCTATTATTATATGTCAATGTGCAATACTCCCCTGTGATGCGGTCCAGTTGAAATGATGTGCAATTTGCTAACGTGCTTATTTCTCAGAATATCACTTTCTTTTCTTTCAAATTACCAAAGCATTTGTTGGAGCATTCTGAGAGCTGCAGTACTGTGTGCTGCCATTTTGAATCCATTGACATATAACATGCAGATCCATGAAACAAAGGAGGCATTGGTGGGTTATTCTGCCAAAGTTATGTTGAAACCAAGCGTGTGTGTGTGTGTGTGTGTGTGTGTGTGTGTGTGTGTGGAACACAGAGGATGCCAAATTTTCCAGTGCGGTCAAAGTCCTTATGGTGGGTAAGGGGATTCAGAGTGTGTTACAAGGGAGGAAGGTCTGGGGCGATTGCCAGCTGTGTGGAAAATAAGAACTGAGCCACAAAGAACGAGAGAGGAGGCTCTGGTTGTAAACATACCCCAGAGCAGCAAAGTAGAGGAAAGTTCTTTAAGATTCAGCCATATGTCTGAGCTTCTGCTATGACCCAGAGTCATACGATAACTATTTTCTCTCTTCTCTCTCCTTCTATACATGCATGTGCGCTTGCATCTCATCTCATCTCTGCATGCGTTGTGGCTGTGTTTGGCAAGTACAGCGTACTGTACTCATTTTTCCCAGTGGCAGTGTAAGTGCCTCCTTTTGCAGAGAGTTGCAATAAGATCACTCTCATTTTACGATTTTCAGAGTGCTCCACATATTGCCAGGTCCTCCCTTTTCCCCACCAAACTCCTCCTTTAATTCCTGTGTTTAATTCCTCTGGCTCAACCCCATCTTGCATTGAGGTGAAGTTTCCCTTGAGCTCTGGCTAGGGATCAGCTTTGATGTTCCCTTTCCAGAAATAAGCCATTAGTCTGAGGGGAAAAAAACCCAAAACTGACCCCATATCAGAATTCATGGGCAGCTTCACCTTACTCCACCTCGTCTCTCCTCACTCTCCATTTCGAAGTTGCCCTTACGCTTACTGTAACAACATCAGACGACTCTGCCCCCAGGTACAATGAACATTTTCTGGGGTTACAGGCGGACCTGATCTTGAACCAGTGGTTAAGAGCAACCTCCCCCTCTTTCCTCTCTGAATTTACTTACGATCTGTCCGGGCAAACCCGGGCTCCCTGGTATCCCGTCGTTTCCAGGGATACCCTGAAAAAAGGAACTGAGGTTGAACTGGTTTGTCGCCAATCAAGAGCTAGCCACTCCCATCTCCACCAATAGTCAAGGCAGAGTCAAAGGGTTAGGGACAAAAACGAAAGCCAGTCTAACCTTTTCCCTCTCCTATGTGCTATGAAACTTCTCTTTTGTTAGTTTGATTTTGGAAGCATTTCCTCACAAACAGCTCTGGCCTGGTGTGTTAATTAGCACTGCCGATACACGACTAAGCACAGAACAACCAGGAATTGCTGTTTGAGAGGTTAAATGTCAATGCTCATCTTTCACTTTGATGTGTCAAATCAAACAGAAGGACTTTTGCGTAGACCTTCGAGTGACCGAAATAAAATAGCTCAAAAGCTGATTGAATACAGTCATCTGAATTAAATGATCCAAAATTTGCATTAAGCACTATTTTGACTTAAAGGATCAATGTTTTGTAAGTGCACCCTCGTCAAGGACATGATCTTTTCCATCCATTCACCATCACAATTTGTGATGTTTTTCCTGTTCTTACACCTTTGACTCTTGCAACATAAAGCAGAGTAACTTTATTTGAAGGTCTGCTTGAATGAAAAATAATGAAGACCGCTTCTTCAAAGTTTTAATAATTTCAAGGTTTACAAGTGGACCTTCAAATAACGATTCATGTCTTGACTGACAAAGCTTGCTTCCCACATCAGTTAGTGCCACATGGGTTAGTGCATTTCTGTAGCTGTGACCATCTTAGCAGTATTGATTTTCTGTATTTATTTATTCACCAAGCTATTGCACATATATGTCACTGTATTGTCTACACACATATTATTTAATTAATTTGCCCATCACGTTGAAAAGTCACATTTTGTGAGTGCTCAAAGCATTGCTTTATTCAAGTATCCCAGCTGCCCAAGCTGAAAGCTTCCATCATGAATAGCATGTAGGTCAATTCAGGCAGATGGAGCACCTACTGAATTGAACCTAACAGAGGCGCCCCTTCACCACTCTACTGCCCCTCTGTCTTACCTGGGGTCCTTGGATTCCAATGACGCCCTGAGGCCCTGGGGGACCAGGGGGGCCGGGAGGTCCTGGAGGCCCCTACACCGTCCAAAGACACACACATGTACAAATCACACAATACCAGATGTACATGCACATTCACACACACACACACACACACACACACACACGGACACACCTCTGCACACACAGTACTGTGACAGAGCAGATAAACTTTTCAAGGTAACACTACCCAGAAACAAAGCTCTCAAACAAAGCCCAAGTTATCAGACATGACTGGTGGCTGACAGATCAGACCTGAGGCCCAGGCTGCCACATGTTTCCTCCGATCGTTCCTGGAGCTCCCTGGAAGGCAAGAGTAGTCAAAATCAGAACAACACCGGTGCTTACACAAACAACATATACAGAAAGTAAGCAGAATACGAAAAATCTCAAAGCACCGAGAACTGGGGAGAATGGGAGGGGAAATGACTGAGCATGTATGCACATTTTTCGCCAAAAATAAGACATAAGAAATCATTTTGGCCGGGTATTACCAGGTATTGTTGTGGGCATGTATATTCGTTGCACAGTCATGTTGTGGGAACTGTCGTGGGGTAAGTCTCATTAAGGAAAATCATTAAGTTTAGGGTGTAGACTTGGTTTAAAGTTAAGGTAACTTTAGGGTTATGTTAAGTGTAGGGCAAGAGTTAGGGTTAGGTATGTAGTAGTTATGGTTAGGGAAAACATGATTTTGTGTGTGTGTGTGTGTGTGTGTGTGTGTGTGTGTGTGTGTGTGTGCATGTAATCATAACTACATAGAGAAAACTTCAAATAAGTGCGCATTTGGACCCCTGTTGTGATATAACGATTCTAAATATGAATTCAAAACACGTCTTGAGAGGCTGTGTGTGTCTACATATGTTCATTTCAGTGAGTGTGTGTGGCCAGGGTTCGTGTGCACACGTTCCTGCATACTCACAGGCCCACCGGTGCCGAGGTACGGCGGCATTATGCAGTTGCACTCTCCAGGTTCGCCCTAAAATATACATCAAAAATGAACCATAGAAAAGATAAAGTGAAAGCCTTTGCACGGGTTGCAAAACCGAGTCCTCATTCAACATTAAAACTACTCTAATCATTGTGAAACAGCAGATATCACAGCAACTCTTTGAGCTGTCGGGATTCTTTTGTTCATTTTCTTTCGTAAGACTGAAATAATCTTATTCATCACAAAGACAGTAATGGCAGCAGAAGATAAAAATGCTCCAACAACTTTTTTTTTTTTCTTTTTTGGATGACTTCATGAACTTCTAAAAACTAATGTATTTAAGTCTAGAAGTACCATGTTCACGAACACAGAATTACTGTGCAGTCACAAAGTTTTCTTCATAAGCTTTTTTTTTTTTTTTTTTTTTTTTTTTAATAATATTGCAAACTAAGACTAGGATGACCTGAGGATTCTGGGATACCAGAAGCTCCTGTTGATGATATCTGACAGCCCCTTTTTTTCCCTTTAAAATCCAAGCCAGGGTTCTACACACATGCTTTCCAAAAAACACACAGGGAAAAGTCACACCATATCCTGAGTACTGGCAAACACACTATTAAGCATGTTGTTTTGGACTTTTTCCTCTTTCTTTTCTTCATTTGGTTCATCTTTCAACGCATTCCTGCCTTACATGCTATCCCCCCCGCCCGACGTGAGCATCTCTTCCACCACCTCCCTTCCTCTCCCTTCCTCTCAGTGACAGTCTGGACTGGTGGCGCTGATGAATACGGTAATTAATAGTCTCACACACTCTCTTAAGGCCCCTAAACTCCTTGTGTCTGCCAGCAATAGTACACTTGTCACCTCCACTGCTACTCTATCCGTGCCCTGAGGCCTGAGTGTGCATGTGTGTGTGTAAGTGCACATGTGTGCGTAAGGGGGTTGTTAAACCATCTCTTGCGATTACCATCTGTTCCACCCCCTTATCTCCAAACCCCTTCATCCAAACAAAACGGTAGACTTACCTTGTCCCCCTTGGCTCCATCAGCTCCCTGCAAGATAGGGGGACAGCATATGCACGCACACACACACAAATACGCATGCACACATGCACGCAGACACACACACACACACACACACACACACACACACACACACACACACACACACACACATACACACACACAGAGTGTTAGTTTGGCTTTGTTTTTCCAGAAGAAAGCTCACAGGGCAGCGAGCTGAGTGTAGATCAGGGGACAGAGGATGAGATGGGAGAAGACGTTGCCTCTGTTATGGATCGAGGCAGACATCCTTGGTTATACATGATGCCTAAATCAAGGACGATTCCCAAAGAAGCTCAAAGAAAATTAAAATTCTCAACAGACTCAACAGAGCCAACAACTCAAGCTGTGTCTTAAAACTTCTCTAACACATACACACTAATATGGACGACCACAGAACTATTCCAGTATAACCACAGGAAGGAACACAGGATTTTGACAGTGAATGAGCACACTCACAGGTATACCGTCAGCTCCTGGCAACCCTGTAGAGCCAGGGGCACCGTTTTTACCCTGGAGATGGAAAAAGAAGTAGGAAACATCCGTTTGCAAAAATATAAGTCCATTTCCAGTACAAATAAGCGTGAACTGGGGCATGTTATGAACAAAAACAGAAATTAATGTCTTACTGGTGGCCCTGCCACTCCAATGCCCATCGGCCCCTGTGGCCCTGGAGGCCCAACTTCTCCTTTGGGGCCCTGTGAACAGACACACACTGTTTCATACAGAATGGATTTCACTGGATTGCATATCACACCAAAAGTTGGGCTTCCAAAACTTTTACCTTCCCGCCTGGAGGGCCAAAAGGTCCGGGTAACCCTCTTTCTCCTGGCGATCCCTTTAGAAAAAAAACAGGTTAGATTTAACCAAGAATATGCGGTGTTAAAATGTAGTGCTTTGTAAGTATGAGGAAAACTTACTTGAACTCCCGGGAGCCCTCTTGGTCCCTGTTCACCCTGTGAGATATATTGAAAAGACCAAAAAAATCAAGGCAAGAATATAAAAGACAGAGTGGGAGAGAATACAGAGTAGAGCATGGAGTGAGGAAGTCATCACAGTGGCTCGATGAAAGAGATGTTTTACACTGAAAGGGGTTAATCCACAGTTGATTACTGGAGAGGTCCTGGCTATATCTATGTGATTCTGCATGTCATGTCTATCACATGCGCCGTCCCAGAGCACCAAAAGATAATACAAGTGGGATTCTATAAAAAATCCAAAGATTTAAATGGGATAAATCCAGGTTCAATTTGGGGGCAGGAGATTTACATCCTCTTGGCCTCACAATCCTTAGATCAGTGGAGAAAGGAAGACTCAAAACCCTTTGTTATGGGTATGGAGTGCATTATCAAGATCCCAGCAGGATCACTTCTCTCTAGGAGCTGAATGTTTTGTATGACATAAGTGTATCAACTGTTTCCATGAAATGTCTTTATTGGACCACGAGGCCTCTTTACCAGGAGCCAATAGCTTTACCTGCAATCCTGGTAGGCCAACTCCTGCAACTCCGGGTTCTCCCTACAGAGGGCGCAGGACAGCCTAGGTTAGAATGCGGCACTGATAGATCAACAAACATCCATCAGCATATATTTACAAACATAATTATACACCAACATTCATACCTGGCTTCCTTTGAGACCTGGAGGTCCCTGCACACCTGGTAAGCCTGGTTTCCCCTGAAAGAGAAAGCAAATGAGATGACCAGCTATCAGCGAATCATCTGGAAAAGATTGATGATGGTAGAGAACTAAATGAATGATTTTCTCACATGCTTGCCAGCCTTCCCTTCTCCGGGGGGACCAGGGTCTCCTTTCTCTCCTTTGGGTCCTGGCACAGCTACGCCAGCACCCACAGCAGTGCTGAGAGATGGACAGCTGGTACAAGCTTCACCCTGGCAAAACACAACACACCGAAACCATAATCAGCAGGAGATCCATCTGTCTGTGTGCATGCTGGCTACTGGAGTCATCACACTGCACAAAGTTTAGACCAGAGAAGGTGATAAAAGAGTGTGACCAGTCCCATTAGCAGCAAGATATTGTCTTTTAGCTGAAGCTAAAAACAAGTTGTTTACACATTTGTAAAACAGGTAGCTCCACCAAAGGATGCTGATTGGTTAATGAAGCATGAGTATGTTAAGCAAACTACAAATAATCACTAATCATAAAGGACTATATAAGTGATTTTGTGTGTTTAGTTTAATATCTATAAAATGAGTAGATTTCTCTCTTCTCTTAATTTTTACCCAAAGCAAGCAGTCAAATGTTAGAACTCTAATATCATTTTTCCTACTGTTTTGCCAGCCATTGGTTTCCATTAATTACACTACAATATAAAAATAAAAGAAAAACTTTCAGAGGGTTCAAACTTTCTTCACACCCGTGCGCCATCACCATAATAAAGTCCTCCACATTAGTTTTCCTAAAAGCAGCAGCACTGTTGTGTTTTGATGACTTGAAATTAGGTGGAGTGAAATGGCCTCTCTGCCGGAAAATAGTCCCCAGGGAAACATTTGCTTTACACAGAGAATGATCAGTTCTGTGGTTTATGACTGCTCATGTCTTGGTTATCCACAGAAGCACATTATAAAACATTATACGGTGGCTGTTTCAACCAAAAAAATCTTATCTGAAAATGGAGGGATTTTGATTATATGTTGTGAAATCTTTAGTACCGCCTCATGATTTGCAAAGCAATTTATTGCGATGCAAAAATGTGCATAAATTGTAGTCAGTGGGCCAAACATTTAAAATCACTGGTGTGGTCCTTTAAAAGCATCTTGTTAGGCCAAAATATACAAGTGAAAGATGATGAAGAGATCCCTCGGTGCAATCAGACACAAACTGCTTCAAAAGTGGACTTTTAGAGCATTTTGAAGGTTTTGATCTTTAATTTTAGCTTCCCATTAAAGCATTCAGTGCACGGTTTTCTTTTAAAACATCATCCCTCCAGGTTGTGTCAAAATTGGACCAGGGGTGTCTGAGATGTCCCAATGGTGTTAAATTGTTGTACCTTTCATTATAGTGCTCCCTATGATGCCAATCAGCGCATTTTTTTTTCAAACTCTGAAAAACAGTGTGATTATGAATCATTGCTCCAAAAATCACACCAGCAGTTTCTAAAATATTGCCTGAATCACCTTGGATGAACATACGGACAAAACCCAATCCATAGTTACAAAAATTCAAAAAGCAGACTCTATTACATCTAAAAGGTCCAAGTAAATGGATCAGGATAATGGCTCTAGTTTAGGCCTTTTACTGCTGAGACAAGAACAGTTAATAATAAAAGGAGTAAAGAGACGCTTGATCTGAGTCACTGACTGAGACAGTTCAAGCACTCTGTACCTTCTCTCCCTTCAAACCCGATAGTCCATCACGTCCAGGCTCTCCAGGCAGCCCGGGGGCTCCTGGGGCTCCATCCAATCCCTTGTCTCCTTGCTCTCCTTGGTCTCCCTGACAACAGTGAAATATGATTACAACGGATCCTGACATTCACCTCAGCGTGCTCCTCGCGATGCTTACGTTCATTTTCGGCATTTCTGCAAGTGTCAGAAAGTAAAATTTAAAACTTTTAAGACCCTACTGAAACTACCTGGAATCGTTACGACCGACTTTAAAAAAAAAAAAAAAGTTTGAAGAAAAAAAGCTGGCGAGAACAGGCTTTCTGACACAGTCAAACAACTGAATTTTCTAAAATGGTCAGTGTAAGAAAAGGGGTAAATGGATTCTTAATAGATGAGGAAAATTAAATACAACCGTGTATTGTAGATAATATAAAGCCAGTTTTACTGCTAACCCTGTTCTGAATTCAAAGAAGCCTCTCATTGCATGATGAAAGAACACAACACAAAATTGTATTTAAGACATTTGAATATTGTTTAAGACCTTCTATTTAGATCATTTAAGACTTCTTTTCAATATTTGTAAAGACCAGCAGACTCCACTTTCCCCTCTCCATGCATGTCTGAAGGTCTTCCATGGATGTTACGGGTGTCCAAATAAAGCACTATTTTCCTGCCCAAGGAAAATGATTGTGTAGGAGCTTCAAGGTAATTCAAGGCAGCTTGGCTCATTTGAGGACATACTTTTTTAAGGAGCTGGATATTTATTTCCCAGCAGACTCTGGGTTAAGTGATGTGGATGTTGTCTTTTTTTTTTTTTTTTGTTCCAAAGACGTGCTTGATGGTCTGAATTAAGGTGGAGTGTCTGGGCTCCCTTGAAATATTATTTAATCTGATATGGAATGATTTTCCTGCAGACAGCCTTGGTCCCAGTAGATGTCAGATTATTTAAGGAGGTCTGAGTGTCTCCGAAGGCCACTGCTGATTCTAAGTGGTGTCATTTCTCCAAGATACCCAATAGGTTATTTAAGGTAGACTGGTTCTCTGTCTGGACACTGGGTTATTTAAGGCGTACGGAATGCCCCGGAGACATCGATTAGTTGGATGTGATTTCTTAGCAGACACTGTGACCGTTTAAAGTTGTCTGAATCTGTTGCTGGCCATTGCACATGCTGTGTGCGAGAGTATGTACCCAGAGAAGCAATGAGGGAATATCTACATAAAATGTTGCTATGCAACTTACCTTTTCTCCTCTTGCACCAGGGAGACCTGGCAAGCCCTGCATAAATAAACAGAAGGTGATGTAGGTGAGGGTATCATGGATGATAAGGTGGTAATTAAACACACATAAATTCATGTGGATGCATGCATGCTTGTACAGACATTCAGATCCTCAAACAAACACACATGCATGCACACAGACATACCACAAACACACACACACACACACACATATGCAGTTGTCTGTAAGTAGCAAGGAAGCCTCTTCCCATTCAGGTAAAAATTACTGTTGACACAAAACTAACCACAGAGGCACACACCATGTAATTGGGAGGGGTGGTGGAGCTTCTCAGAGTTTTATTACACTCAGTAACATAATTCTGCGGTGAGATGGGAACCCTGCATATCCTAATTGTATAATAAGCATCCTGGGTTGATTTACCCTTGAGGTCAAATCCAGTAACATCTCACCAAACTCCAGTCAAATGCTGATTAATCTGTTTTACTGAGGAAACAAAGTAGCTAAATTAGTACAATATGTTTTATGTTGATTTTATTTGTTATGTGGTAATAAATCTGACATACTGTCAATACCATTTAAAACATTGCATATCGCTCTGTCTTTAAACTAAATGTTAGAGAATGCCATCATTCTGAATTACTGCAGACAGCATTGTATTTTGCAGACAGGGTTTGAACAGGGTGAAAACATGCTAAAAACAGTATTAGAAACAGTAAAGGCACATTAAAAATACAATAGTAAAATAGATAATGACAAAAAACACAATAAAATATATGGCACGTATGCAGCAACATAAACTATACAGATTAAGCAGGTCAATAAGACTAGGCAGGGAATCAATAGTTTAATTAAGTCCAAAATAAAGTCATTCATCAGTATAAACTGTGATGGATTTATACAGGCATAAGATGCTAAATTGTTTCATGTGTAAAACAAACTAACTGCAGTGGGAATAAATGAGTTTTCTAAATCTGCGCTCAGGGGGCATCTAACTGTTGAGAATAGTTGTATTCTTCCTCATAACATGCCTCTCAAACTTCGCATATATTCGTGCCAGCCTCACAGGGGTAGCCTGCTAGCCATTTTGACCAAGATCCCAAGTCCATTTTCACTACAAACAAGGCTTCAATACAAAAGGTTGAAAAAGACTCAATAAAACTTGACAGGTTCTTATTTTTACCACACATTAAGAGTTCATTTTTCCAAAGGCAAAACAAACTCTGCTGTATCTGTGCGTACTTTCCCCAGCTACTCCTGGGATGACTATCCTCCCCATCATGAAGCCTGAAAGAGAAACCTCACCTGTTTGCCATCGACCTCGAGCCCTGGAGGTCCGGGTGGCCCTGGGGGGCCTGGCTCGCCCGGTTTGCCAGTTGTTCCCTCAGGCACTTTGATACTGGCAGGTCCGCTGCCAACCTCGGATGGCTGGCATACACCACACTCGCCCTAGGGTAGGGCAGAGGGTCAGGGGGGTTGGTTTACGTGACAAACAAGCTAAAAGACACACAAAGGAATAGAAACATCCTCACTTACCTTCTCCCCCTTAAGCCCAGGAAGGCCAACACCAGGCAGGCCTTGGTCTCCCTGTCAAAAGACAATCAAGCAGCTATTTGATGGTTTGCATCCTTTCTCACAGATAAAGGTTTGACAGTCATGATGCTTAAATCCAGAAAGTATTTTCAAAATGCATCCAGCTTCTCACTCCACGGCAAGAATCCATAATTGGACTATATTATCTCACCTTTGTACCCTTCTGTCCATCCTTGCCACTGGGTCCCCTTGGTCCAACCTTTCCCTGTTGCAATCTCACATTTTATTTCATGACTTAACTGAGACAACACATGGCAATCTGTTTCAAAGAACTGGAGCCAAACTTACCGTTTTACCATCGGCTCCCCTGCTTCCTGCATTACCCTGGAAAAAGAGCATGAAAATCCTAATCTGATTTTCTAAAAATTGATAAAAATGGTTAGCTACTTTTAATTGGTAATTCAAATTCCATACAGTACGGTGCACTCTACAGGCAGCCATCCCCAATGGTTTTGCTTTTCACTACCTAAGCTTTTAACTAATAAGTTCCCTGCTGAGGAAAAATCCATATACCAGACACATTTGGGCCCTAAATTAGTGCACCACTGCGATTATCTCCCGAGCAAAGTCTTATAAGCACCCCTTTCAGCATCCCACTGAGTAAGTTCCCCGTATGTGAGCCCTTAACGTAGTCTCCTACTGAGGTCTCCTACTCTCCACGCTGTTTACTGTTAAGCTACTTACCTTCTCTCCTTTGAGGCCAGCTAATCCTACATGTCCCGGCTCCCCCTATGGAGAAGAAAAGTGAATAATGGGCACACACGCAAGCAAACACACTGGCACAAACAAAACCAGTGGTAGCCATATCATCAAACAAAATGCTCCCACTATCAGTATCTATTCCACCACTTATCTCATCCTTCCCTTTGCAATAGAATCAAAGTCCTCTAACACTAAAAAGATAAAACTGCTATTATTATTGTTTTCACCTTGGTTGTATCTAGGCCTGAGTACAGAAACTTCGTGCTTTATTTGCTGCCAAAATCATATCAATACTACTACTAAGTGCTGTAAAAATGTTGAGATGCTCTGTGCTAGAGAAATGTGCAGCAAAAACACAGTAAAAACAGCAGAAAAACGTATAAAGACTGACCTGCTCTCCTTTCTGTCCTACCCCAGGCTCGCCCTTCTCACCCTTTTGCTGCAGGGTCTGGGTCATGGTACCAGGGATCAAATTAGGGGGTAACTCTCCGAGGGTGGGACACACAGCGCAGGGCTCTCCCTGTAGCACATGCACAAATTAGACCTGTGCCACAAAGTCTCTGCAAATGATCCTTACCATACAACTTCAGGACACATTCGATCAGATGATGTCAATCATGGAGAGGAATACTAAATTCATGTTGAAACAGAGGAGACTCTGGGCATATGCGAGGACATAATAACTAGACTTTGAATTGTGTTGACAGCTTGATAGTGGACGCTGTATGAGAAACTGCTGAGCCTCGAGTCTCGGAGAAAGACGCCAAGCTGACCTTTTCGCCTTTGGCACCATCTGATCCCGGTTCTCCCTGCCAAAACACACAGAAACACAGACGCCCAAGAAGGCAAATTAGTCCCAGCACACCCCGAGGAGCATGTTTGCTTTGAGGTGTCGCGTCTCGACATGGCGACGCAAACGTATCTGTCATTGTAATTAGGCGGACATGGGACTAAGCCAGCAATTTGTGTGAATTTGTATGTATGTGTATTGAGCAGCTGACAGGCATGCATATGTGGGTATAGGTGTTTGCAGAGGCTGGAGTGAGGGTTTGGCCAGGTGGCCGTTTGTAGATACTATACGTCTCTGCACTCGGGTCTCTTTTGTGTCTTAGGAAGCTTTGAGAGTTAACTTCTACAATGCTAATGGTTCCATATTTGAATGCATAAGTGTGCAACTGAACGTGTGCAGGTCATGGTTCCAGAGAATATGAACAAACTGTATGCTGTAAATTAACAGGTGGAGCTCCATACCTTCTGTCCTGCCTTGCCATCTGTGCCTGGAAGCCCCTGGTGAATAGATAGGAGCAGGAGAGGAGGAGGGGGGTAGAGAAGAAGAAAGACGAAGAAAGCAGTGATGACCTAGTAGTAAGAGTGGTGTTTGTTCAACTTCGTTAAAGTGAGATCATATCTCACTCTCTCTCTCTTTAGTGTTCCTTTCTCCTCCTTCTGCCCTAACCAGGTATGACAGATGGATGCTGGAACTATTGGAAATCGTTACACAGAAAATCTCATAAGGCTCTGGATTTATATTCTTTTTTTCCCCACATATCATTTCCCATTTCACCTGCCAAGGTAACCAAGAAGACAAAATATGAAAAAAAAAAAAAAAAAAAAAAAAAAATACAGTGAACACATTTTGGTTTTGGTGAGCTCTCACACATGGGAGACAGGCAGAAACATTAAGATTATATTGACAGAGTAAAACGACCTTCGCCTTGGAGAATAAACACGAGTAGATGTTGTCTCACGCTCTGTCTCCTTGAGCTGATGCAACGCTCTGAGAGTTACAAGGTGAAGTATAACCCCAGGGTAGAAATAAATGCCATTACTTGCCTCAAAGTGATGAGGCAAAATAAAATATATATACTATCAAACAAGTACTCAAGGTTCAATTGTCAGCTGCAATTCAGACCACATCCTCTACTCCGCAATAAAATTTTTTTACCAGGATCGTAAAAATGTTAGAGGGAAAAGTCAGACTAGCTTCACAAAACAACTGGGCACTGTGGTAGATTATTCGAGCCAATCATGACATATTATACTCACAGGCTGTCCACTTTCTCCAATGCCAGGCTCTCCTTTAGGGCCAGGTTTCCCCTGTAGAACCACTCCATTGCTAAGGTCTGTATTCAGCACGGGACACACTTCACATGGGTCGCCCTAGAGATTAATCATAAACATATAGTACATATAATGTAAGACAGGCAGACAGACAAGAATATGGGCAAATTAATGAAGATGAAGAGCAGAGATACAGGTCGAATGAAGTCAACATGTAACTTTTGACTTACCTTCTCTCCTTTAGGTCCTCCTGGTCCTCTTGGTCCCTAGAAATAGAGCGGAATCCCAGTCAAACACTGATGCATCAGTTTACAATTTTCATTTTTATTTTTTTTTTCATACAAGTACAATTACAATTTGCATTTCATGGACGCTTTCATCCAAAGCAACGTACATATGGGATTTTTATACACCACAAGCAAAGATCTATTCAGGAGAGAACAATGACATCAAGTGCCATAAAGCTCTGCCCCTGGTCCAAAAGACAGAGGTGCTACAAGGCAAGCATAGGGACAGATTTTTATTTTATTTTATTTTATTTTTTAATGGGGGATTACACAATCCATTATGTAAGAAGGTGATCCCCCATAGATACATTACTGAACAATCAATGCTTAAAAGAGACACTCACCGGATCACCAGAGGACCCCTTCAGTCCAGGAAATCCTGAGTCCCCCTGTGAACAATAGCATGGCAAGTGACAAAAGTATACAGGGAAGTGCAAAATACTTAAGAATATTATCACTATCATGTGAAAACCCTGGAAATCTTCTCCAAAATGTCCACTTTTCAAAACCGAAGACAAGCAGCTGTCTTTTTAGCTTGTCCACCATTCTTTCCTGAGTTTATCTGAAGGAATTTGAGAGGGTTTTCAGAGGTCTTTTACAAGTGGAAATGTGGGTCATGCCACATTCAGTTGAATCATCAATCACTTTCAAAAAACGGCTTGTCCTACCTTGTCCCCCTTTGCGCCGCCCGGCTCACCAGGAGGGCCCTGGTGGGGAAAAAGTACAGACATCCTGTCAGTGTGGCAGGCAGCTATATCATAACATGTAGAGATCAATGTTTCTGCTCAGTGCACCATTCACACAAGGCAGGTACAATCACACAGTGCATTGAAGTGATTCTTGGCTTCAATGGAGGGTCATGAAAGCTGCATCTAAGAACAAAGCCTCTTTAGCAGATGCTAGGAGCAAAGAGTTCTCTTAGGATTAGAGTACTCTTTGGCCAAACTGAGCCCATCTTCTAAGAGGAGTTTAATAAAAGGACATTGGGACAGTGCAGTCTTCTAGCATGGGCATTCTGTATATATAATCACTTAATTAAAATCCCCAAATCCCTTCATTACAAAATATACTCACTGGTGGGCCCGGTAGTCCAATTCCTGGCAATCCTGGAGCTCCTGGCTTCCCCGGTTCTCCAGCCAACCCTTCTGGGCCAACCGAACCAGAGACACCCTGGGAAAACGAATTCAACACAGCTTCATTTAATCCAAATAGAGCTAAATATATGTGACGGACATGCTGTTGGTAGATTTCCCAGACTTAATGCAGACAGACCTTCTGTCCCTTCGGGCCAACCACACAGATGGACCCTGCTCGACCCTGGGAAGTGGTGACAGACAGACAGAAAGGGAAGTGACAACATCAGTATGAGTCAGTGACATCATCAGGGTAACCACACGGTTAATCAAACACTTTGTCAAAGTTCAGCAGAAACTGATCCCCAAAAAGTTTCGAGGCACATTGAAATAAACTTGTCGATTACTGCCATTCCTTTGACATTGTACACTTGGATCCTACATTGCAGTTGATTCTGTAAAATTCATGATAATGTCAAAGAGTCTGTAAGATGTATTGTCTTCATGCAGTATTTTCAAGCCTGCGTGATTCAAGTCACATCCACAAGTGCATTCATATTCACAATGTCAGATGGCCGGCAGGCTTAAGAAAATCTATCCTTCACCAAATCCATCTGTCCACGACAAGCACTTAGCCTGGTGAACAGCTAAATACGCCTGTATATGATGCCGAAACCTGGGGAATATCTTAGAGCACACACACGTTGTAATTCGTCCCTCAAAACTTTTCATGCGTCGACAGGATCACTAGGCTGAGCAGGGAAGATTAAAAGGTTTAAGTCATCCTGAATAGGCCCCTGCCTGTGTGAGAGACGAACAGCGCAGTCAATGAGGCAGCATTGATTGTGCAGGCTTTGTTGCTCTAGCATAATCTAACAGGCATTAACAGGCCGACTTAACACCCAAGGAGAGAGGAGGGAGGCCGAGTAGAATAGATATCAATGGGAGTGTAGGCTTAAAGAGTAATACCATATAAGTTTACTGAATAGGCACTCTTAGCCTGGTAAAAGTGGGTATGTGAGTGGAGGGTTTGTGTGTGTGTGTCTGTGTAGTGTGCTCATGAGTGCTTGCTTGCCTTACAGTGCTATTGGTGGTATTAGAAAAACAATCCTAGTTAAATGTTCAGTTCGACCTCAATGATTTTGTTACTCATGCCCGAAAGACTGTTAATGGATGCTCTCTCGCTCTAATTAAAGAAACAAAATGAAAACGAGAGTGAGATACATGATAAAAGTCACTTACATCCTTTCCAGGGGTCCCGGTGAGACCCTGTGGGCCGATCTCGCCCTTTTGTCCTTTTTCTCCCTAGATGAAGAGAGAGAGAGAGATAATTAGAGGGCAGAAATTGACTGGAGTTTGTTATTATTTTATATTATCTCTTTATCTATCTGTCTCTCTCTCTCACGCACACACACACCTGAACTTTCTTAAACCTCTTACCTTGTACCCGACTGCTTCACCCCAGTTGACAGACAGCGCCTGTGGGGAGAGGGAATGCAAGACGATGACCTGATTCGAAAGAGACATCACACTCCCACCACTCGAGCATAGCAAACAACACAATGACCAGCCAGCAATCCCTATGGACGACGATCAGGACCCATCTGCTCCCTGATTAGCTGCACACACACCACATCTGAACAACACAGGCACAAGTGTGTATCATCCAGAACGTCATAGAAAAATCTCACACACATGAGATGTAAATATGGAAGCTTGCAGACAAGAACACACACACACACCTAAGCAAAACGCGGATTATGCATGTTCATAAAGATATAAACACATGGACATGCACAAACACAGAAGCACGCAAACACAGAAGCACACACATAGACAAACAAGCACACATGCACTCCCACTGTGTCAGTATTATTGGAATTGTGTGCAGGCAAATGAAACTCTGGAGGAAGATCAAAGTAAATAGCTAAAGGGGGTACAAAGGTATGGGGGAGGCGGTGGAGTTATAACCTGTAGCTGAGCATTGGCACTCACCGGCTCGCCTTTCTCTCCCTTCTGGCCCTTGGGTCCCTCTGTGCACTGAGGTTAGAGACGCTCGGTTGGCACCAATTGCAACAGAACACGTATTGCCAAATTTTCAGGTTCCTATCTCATGCCAAATACCAAAACATCACATTTCTCTAAAACATGGTACACTGCAAAAGTGAGATGCAATGGAAAAGCTACTTACTGGACCTGAATGGGAGCCAGAGCAGTCAGAGCCCTAAGATGGATGGAGGCAGAAAAGAAGAGTGATTACTTGGAGGGAGGGTATAGAAGAACTAAAGCACTGAAAACTGCATATTAGCTAGCTGGGAGATTGGTCCACAGCCAGCATCATGTTAGACCAGAACAGCACCAGTGTGTGTGTGTGTGTGCATGTGGCTAAGTCTCCGATACACTGTTCAGCACTAAGCATGTTTCAGCGTGTATGACGAGGTCATACATTCCACTGGTATTACTGTAGTCTGGCTAGACATACTTTCTCCCTCTCTCTCTCTCTCTCTCTCTCTCTCACACACACACACACACACACACACACACACACACACACACACACACACACACACAGAATATCTTCTTCACGCATGTTTGACCATGGGTTTGTAACTTGTGCGTGTGTTCTCCGCTCACCCGGTCGCCTTTTTCCCCCTTCAATCCAGCTCGTCCACCAATATTATTTATTAGCTGCAATACAGACACACGCACAAGCACACGCGAAAAGGAGGACAGATACGTGCACACACACCAACACACACAGTTGTGCATTCAGCAACACTTTGTTTCTGACGTGATCTACTGTAAAGAAGTGGGAGTAACCATCAGAGACGCTTACATTTTCTTCCCCACTGAGAAGAATACAACCAGCACACTACAGAAAGAGAGGGGAGAGGGGCATAGAGATAGACAAGGAAAGAGAGAGAGAAACACAATGTTAACATTGCATTTACCTTTACTAAACCGTATGTGTGTGAATAGAAAGGAGATGGTGAGGGAACTAATAGACATCCGAGTTGTAGTTCCTGCAGTTGCCAAGTGGTGGCACTGTTACACAAACTGAACTGTACCTCTGTGCTGCTACAGTATGCAGTGAGGAGGACGAGGTGGGCAAGGTCTTGCACATTCACAAGCAGTTACACACAAGTGGACACACACACACAGCCACATACACCTACATGCACCCTCGCACACACACACACACACACACACACACACACACACACACCACCTCCTATGGGAGACAGAGATCAATAAGAATGTCTGAATCCCCACAGCACAGGAGTGAGCACACCAGCTGCTGCTCCTCGCAGGAGGGTACACACACACACACACACACACACACACACACACACACACACACACACAGACACACACACACAGACACACACACACAAATACACACATATATGCCAAATAAAGGATAACCATTATAAATATCTGAAGCACTTTTAGCGGAAGCGAGTAATTAAAGCTGGATCCACCACCCGTTGTTTGTGGGAGCCTTGATTTTGCACACCGGGGAGTTGGATATATTGATGTTGTGAATATGAGCTTACTAAGACAACAAGAGGGGGAAAGAAAACACACGGCAACAATGTGGAAATTTCTCGCTTTCTCCTTCTCTTTTCTTTTTTTTTTTACCCATCCTGTGAGCTGCAAATCTATCAATGGCTGGCTCAAACAGCTGCAGTGGCGAATCACTCTTTCCAAGCGCTTGTCTCTGCACACAGGCTTAGTCAAGTCCTCCTATAGTTCTACTATAAACCTCTGTGGGTTTAATTTCCTGCTTACACCCTTCACCCTTCCACTGTCTCTCCAAGGCTCATGACACTGCCTCTTTGACTGAGACAGATTGCCGTATTGGCGTAGTGTAACTCGCTGAATGTGTTATGACAGCTTGGCACAGGAACATCGCAGCACTTACACTCACTTTTTTATCTTTAACATCCCGACGTAGGCTGACTATTTGGGATTAGTATCCCAATGAATGAGCGCGCCTCTTGACATTTTGACAGGAACAGCGTGCTTACTCTATGTGTTTTTGGCAGGTTGGTTTCTGCATGGTTCTTTTTTTGGCATTTGTATTCCAACATCTGGGCTCAGTTTTTGGCATTACCATCCCCGCATAAAAGCTCTCTTTTTTGACAGTAAACATCCCATTATCCCATTATTATCTACTCTCACTTTGTGGCATTCTTATCCTCAATAAGGTGGCTCACTTTTTTTTTTTTATATTAAATATCCCATTAAATCAACTCACTTCTTAGTTTTGAATTCCAGTGCATAAACTCTTATTTTGGTTTTTAGCACCCCGACGCGAAGGCTCAGGTTATGGATTCAGCATCATAACATATATGGCCAATTTTGGCATTAGAGACCCAACAAGTAAGTTCATTTTTTGGCACACTTAGGAACTAATGAACACACATGTACATGATTTGGCATTAAAAATACTAATCCCAAGATGTAGGCTTGTTGGTATTGTTAGTAGGGCTGACCTATATGGTAAAAAAATAATATTTTGTGATTAATTTTACAGATATTGCAATATGATTCACGATTCTGGTAGGAATTATATTGTTTTTCATCATATTTTTTCAATTCCACTGGAAACAAAAAACAAAAAACAAAAAACAAAAAACAAAAAAAAAAACTGTTAAATTGATGATACTGTTTGCTGTACCAAACAATTTTTTTCATAGGACTATGTGTGGAGAATACAATTTATATGCCAGGGTATCTCTGTAACATCACAATACTTCATTTATAACAATGTTTTGTCACTTATTTTACTTTGATCAAAAAATGGGAGCTCTTGCCATTTGGATATTACACCTGGCCATATTGAGATTTCAATAATATTTCGATGAATTGCTCAGCCTTGACTGATATATCAAAGTGTTACGGTGGTGGCCTGACCCAACAGACAATTATGTATTAATTTACTATTTATATTGGCGTAAACATACATCAGTAAATTAGTAAACTTGTTTGTATTGTTCAAAAAGTCCAGAAGTAGCGAACTGATCCTAATTTCAGTTTATATGCCTTGTGTTAATGAAAGTCCTCTGATCAGTGGAGCTGACTGCAGGCTATTGACTCGCATTGCCTAAAAGCTACTGATGTGGCAGGAAGGAGACACAGCAGAATGGCTGCACCACCAATGGCTTCAGGCTGAGCTGTACAACACAGACCAAATTTACCCCTTGCTTATATCAGTTATTAATCATGCCTTATGCAAAGGCACAGTTGGCACATACTGTAATTTTCCACTGACTTTGCATTGTCTAATAGGTGGCCTATTTTTATTCAGAAAAAAAAAAAATGTTGCCTCACTTCTTCAATCAAATTTAATTCATAGCACTGAAGAAAAGCCACTTTAGTTCCTGTGCAAGCGAGTGTGTGTGTGCCCCCAGTGGCAGGCCAGGCTGTGTGCCTCAACCCAGGTAATAACCTACATTGAAGAAGTCAGGAGAGGCGGCCAGCTGCATTAGTAAGCACACACAGGAGCAACATAATGAAGCATCTAGAGTTTTGTATGCTATTTGTGAACAGAACATGCCTATTGTAGGTGAATGACAAAATTAATAGGCAGAGGCAACTCCCGACTGAGACTCAGTGCATAATGAGGTGTAAATCAGTCCTCAGTCAGTCAGCAAGCAAAGCATGTGTGTGTGTGTGTGTGTGTGTGTGTGTGTGTGTGTGTGTGTGTGTGTGTGTGTGTGTGTGTGTGTGTGAGGGAGGAAGTTATAGAGATAGACTCTGAGCAAGCGAGCAAGCGAGTCTTTATCTCCCACTCTAGCCTAAAATCCCATTCTCACTTGCATTTAAATTAACAAGGCATGATGTTTGGGCAGCCCATCAATCAAAGACTTAAAAAAAAAAAAAACATTAGATCAGAGAGGATTTGCTTGCATTTGCCCACATATGTTCTTCCGGTTTGCATTCTAGTAGCAGCAGACACATGTGGTAACAGTCTCCTTCGAATTTTAATAATTTAGGATCAAGTGTGTGTGTGTGTGTGTGTGTGTGTGTGTGTGTGTGTGCGAATGCTGTGAAACTTACTTTCTCTGCCAGATCCTTGGATCTAAAAATCTCCTGTTGGCATTGGAAGATAGAAAGGGAGAAAGAGAGAGGGAACGAAAGAAAAAAGAAAGAAAGAAAGAAAGACAGAAAGAAAGAAAGAAAGAAAGAAAGAAAGAAAGAAAAAGAGTTATAGAGGGAATGTCAAGCCTGCCTCTCTTTCACATATCTGGAAGTGACCTCAATATTGCTACCACTCCTGGCTCCATACTAGTCCGCTCAAGGTTTCTGTCTATGTTAAGACTGTAATTGCAAACAGTTTCATGGCCAAGATTGGCTCCGTTCATATTCAAACATACTAAATCCAATCCCTTTGGAGGCAATTCACAGAAATATTATTTATTCTGGTGGACTCTATATTACTGGTTCTGCAGCCTAATTTTGGCTTCAGCCCTACTTTTTGCTCAAACCGTATCAAGATGTTCATTTTCAGCATCCCCTCGCAAACTTTCAGGCACATGAATCACATTCACAGACGCTGACAGGTTTGTGGAAAATATAGTTCAAACTTATATTCAAATCGAATCCCTCTGAAAGATGTTCCCAGGAAGAGGAGGAAGTAATTCTGAAAGCACCGAGTCATGTGACATCATAACCGCAGCCAAACTGTTGATTTACAGTTAGATGTGCCAGTGAACCTTGCTGCCATTACAATTCATTGCATCAGCTTCACAACAAAGAAAAGCGAAAATAAGGGCCATCCTGGTTTCACACCCAGGTCATTAACAGTTCTTTATTCACAGCGAAAAAATTGAGAGATGAAAGAGGAGCGTGAGGAAAGGGGGAGAGAGAGAAGAGAGAAGTACCTCATGAGCCCGGAGGCAAATGAAGAGATGGAGAGAAAGTGGGAGAGACCGATGAATACATCCTGCTGAGCAGAGATACAAATCATATGAAATCAACAAGGAGAAGACTGAAGGAGGAAGAGACTGGAAAACTAAGTGGAAACTGTGTAAGGGAAGTGAGCGGCAAGAGGAGAAAAACGGAGGGAGAGAGTTTCAGTGACAGGAAGAAGAGAAATGTTGCAGATTTTATGACTAGTTTGGGACTGAAGCATAAAAAAACTCAAGCAGGAACCTGGTGAAACTGGGAAAACAAGCCACAAAAATGGAAGCTCTCGGGTTTTCTCAGTATTGCATGACCTTTCGGCTGCGAGCTGAAGTTGGAGGCAAGATGAAAAAGGTACATGGTGATGGAAAATAAGGGAAAAGCGTGAAAGAGACAATTTGCCCCGTCATAGCAGAGGAAAGCAATAACGCCTGTGACACAAACACAGACACACACAAGATCACAGCCACATCTGCAACAAACTGGAGTCCGCCAGTAGTTGTAACTAATAAAAACGATGTTTGTTTCGCACTGCTTGGAGGATCAGATGGGTGGGGTTTACTGGCTAAGATAAGCTGATGTACACAGAAACATATGCTTAATCGACTCTAAAAAAAAAAAAAAAAAAAATGTGTGATTATTTCCAGATTCTGGCACTTAGAGTCATGCCTTACTTGACAAAACCCAACACATGAAGCCACCAAGTAACACATTTAACTCATATTTGACCCCAGTTTTAATTCCGGATATCATACAACTGTGCAATACTCTCCCAACACACACGAGGCGTGGCGTTCCACTTGCGCTGAGCTCAGTAGGCCGTCCGTCAGCGCGGCTTAGTTTAATGAAAACAACGCCGCAGCTCAGACACATCTGGCCTGCACACTGGCGCTGCAGACTTCAGAGCACATGCACTGCACACAAAAGGCAAAACACAGATCGTAAAATAGACTCCTCAAGTTAGCCCGCGCATGTGTGGGTGCACGTGTTTGAGAAACGGCTCAAAGAGACAGGAATAGATAAAGAGAAATGTGTCTGTGCACGCTGAAATTCAAGTCTGTAAACAAGGCTGCAGTCGTGGCAGTGATGCATCAGCAAAGCAATAAAAGGGAAAATGTTCGTAACAGTAACAGGCTTTCCACATTGTGCCATATAAGGCTATCATCATGACACGCATATTAAAACCGCCTGTCTGCAACAACTGGTCTCTCTCTTTTATCAAGAGGGATTCTGTGTTTGAAATATAGCAACTGTATCGCTGGAATCATCTCTGGGATTGATTACTCTGTCTACCAGAGCTCTAAGTTAACACCAGTACTCCCCAAGACAAACACCAGGGCCTGATGAATAAAACTGGATGTAGGTCTTATTAATATGAATGATGAAACAAGCAAGCATGGAAAAAAATTACCTTCGGGTCATAATGAAAAAAACTTTATCTATCAGGCAGCATCGAAGCAACCATAAGACACCATGCAAATTTGTCAAAAAAGCTCTCGTGTGTTGCATAAGGCTCTATTTGTCATGCATTCGACGCCGCCTCCGGCTACTGTGAGCGATTGCGACCGGCAGACTTGCCGAAGTGAAGTCATGCAAAACTCAGAGCTGCAGCAGACTAGAAAATATGTTTTCCAAGACGGAGTATCAAGGAGGAGGCACACGCCGTTTTGGTGTATGTCCCCCACCCCCCTGTCCACAATTCCTGCTATCAAGTGTTTGCTACTACTCCAAATGTCTGAGATGCTCAAGAACCAAGTGCTTGCCAGCCAACTCTGTGTGTGTGTGTGTGTCTGTGTGTCAGCGTGTGATGAGAACCATGTGTTGTGAAAAAATTCATGGGCCGTGACGTCATTTCTGGAAGACCCTGGGAAATTTTCCCCTCACACTGTTATTGACTGATGCACTTTCCAATGTTTTGATCAGAGATGGGAGGATAAAGTGTGCAGATTAAGTATTCCTAGGTGTACTGATGTGTACTTCCGTGAGTGTGTCACCACACGTGCTGTTTTTTTGCATTTGTGGGAATTCTTAGCTTGCGCTGCGTTGCTGTGGAGTTGCTGTAGCTCGTTCTCTATGATCGCACTCACACTTTTTAACCTCCAATTCGAGTGACCTGATGACAAGAGGGCAGTGCTAAATACAGCGTTGTGCACAGGGTTCAGTGTGTCTTGGAGATGCATTGTGATCCAATCATTCAAACCACCACTGAAGGTGATCATGGAGGCACTGTACAGTGAACACTAATGTGTCCCCATGTGTCCTCAGCATCATAAAAGGACAACATAGCTGCATTATGGAAGTTAGGTGACGACTCATGAGAGGACAGGTGACTGTCGAGCAAGCATGCCTGAAGACGTGTTAGATATTAGAAGAACTTATGTAACTTATGCAAGTAATGCCACAATTTGATTTGAAACTGTAAATGTAAGTACTAAATTTAGGAACAGTAACGCATTACATTACTATGTTATAGATGAATGCAATGTGATTACAGTAATGCGTTACAACATGATTATCTTGCATCTCCAATGTGTCTCCAGTGACCATTTCTGACTGAATTTGTGATCGGTCTCAGTCTGTTAAGAAACACTTCTTTCCATTCTCACTTTGAATCCTCCACATATTACTCCAACCATCCTGTCCCTTCATCCTCCTTATTCCCCCCATCATTGTCCTCCCGATATTCACCAACCATTGCATTCCTTATCAGAGCCCATTCACAAAGTAGTTGTTCTCAACTTCAGTGTTTTTTGGTTTACCTGACGAACACGCTGCCATCTCACCGCCAAAACCAAACTTCACTGAAATTTGAATTTCACACCTATTAGTCTTTATCGAATTCTCCTTCCTTTGGCTAGACTTCAGACAAAATGGCAAAATGGCAGAACAGTCTACAACGTTTGAAGGGCGGAGATAAGCTCATGACTTCAAATTTGGTGCACAAAAGGAGAAGAATGTGATGGTGTGGTGCCAACTGTGGCCAGGCCAGAAACAACTCTCCACTGCTGTGAACACGACATCAAATGGCTGCTTTTCTGTCAGCCTTGCTGTATTACTTTATTAAAGAGCATAAAAGAAATATCTAGTGCATGTCATCGTAATAGGATGGGGATTTGTGCTGATATGTGGGCATATGTAAGATTTAAGGTTATATTGTTGACTTGCAATTACATGACAGCGCATCTCAGGCGATGATGCAGAGTTATGTAACAAGTAGTGTAACAAGTTACTTTGCTCAGGGACTAAATAAGTAAAGTAATGCATGACTTCTAAAAAGTAACAAGTAATGTGTGATGCATTACTTTTTTTGAGTCACAACCCCAACACTGATGATTAATACCAGGCATCAGTGGAGATCTGTAATTAGATCACTTGTGATGGATGCTAAAAGCGAGCCTGAACAAGGAGTGTGTGTGCACAGATGCATGCTGGCAGATGTATGTCTTACCTGGTTAAAGGTGTTTTCCACCAGGTCGTTTTCAGCAGCACGGCGGCTCTTGGGGGCATCTGGTGGGCACTGCAGCCATGCAATTGACAGAGAATAGTGAATTAAACAGACACGCCGATCCTCTCCACAGATGCAACACCGAACACAGGAAAAAAAAACAAAAAACAAAAAAACAATGCAAAACAATAACTTAACATCCAATCTCTGGGAGCACAGTAGATGTAAATGAACCGTGTAACACTACAACACACATTTCGACGACAAATGAGCAAAGCTAGTTCATTCAATCAGGAAACTCTTCAGGCGCTGTAAGCCCACTGATTTTCTAACAGGCGTGGTTTTCAGAGTCAACCAATCATCTTCTCACTCCCTAAATTCAAAGCCTTTTAAATGGCCCGTCAGCTTACCTTGACAGGTTGCTTGTCTGACCACCTCACCGCTACAGCTCATGTATTGCCTTAACCCACATCCTGCCGAGCTCCACCTGCTTCGATCTGCTTTTATGTTCTACAGGGGGATTGTGCATATACTTTTGACATCTATGTATGAGCATCAGGGATATGTGAAATCAAATGTGTGCAGCAGCATGCCACATAAAAGCAGATCTTGTCTGTCAAAGTCAAACATGTTGTCATGATTCATTCATTAGTAAATATAAATTCTACACGAGTTGTCCTGACTGAAATCATCACTATCTGTCTCTTTCCTTTGTATTTCAAGAAGATGAAGTCTTCATTTTAGAACAGGATAAGTGTGAGTGTGTGTGCGTGTGTATGTGTGTGTGTATGTGTGTGTGTGTGCGCACCTCCAATTCTGGTTTCAAATTTAAACGCAGCTTGGAGGCAGCCCTGCAGCGCACATGCCCACAGCAAAGGAGAAGAGGTTTTCTTTTCCAAATCCTCTAATCAATTTTGGAGCATTCCATCCCTCCTTTAGGGGGCTCTGCATTTCTCAACTTCTGAAGGAAGTTCTCACTCCATTTGTATGCCCGCTGTAAACTCATGCACGCATGCACGCACGCACACGCATGCATGCATGCACACACACGCAAGCGCAGACACCCTGGAGAATTCTGACAAAAAAGTTGGCTGAGCACAAAAATACCTACAGCTTAAAAATAAACCCCGGCACTGGTTTGTACGCTGCTCTTCCCATACCTGAACAATCACTTTCTCTCATTTTGTCTGTCTAGAAGGAACATACTGTGCTGCATTCTACATCAATGAATCTGCTTTTATTTGATCAGCCTTTTGCTTGATGCTCACAGACAAACAGCACAAGCAAAAAATAACTGCACAAAAATATAGACCGGGAGAGGAGCGACAGAGAGAGCGAAAGAGAAAAAGTGAAAGAGAGAGATGATGCGGAAGGAAAACAGGGTAGAAAAAGGCATTTTTGAAGCTCAGCGGGAGAGCAAGAGACACTTTCATTTAGGTTCTTAGTCACACTTTATGCGAACAAATATTGGTAAACCACCTATGGTGTGACATAATTGCACATAATGGAATGAAGCATTGTCAATTTGTTGACATGAGTTCTAAGTTTAATAAAGCCTCTGAAGACTGTAGTCATTAGCCTACATAGTAAGTGAGGTGTTTTATTCAAATTTGTGGGTGTCTCAGTCAAACAACAGATAGACTGCGAAGGATTGGAACAGTTATTTGAGGTGGCGGGGTGGCCTGTGGGAAAGGGGACTGGTATCCAAGCACAAATGGAGCGAAACCTCTTGCTGGTCTTTTGAGCAAGGCACCAAACCCCACCACTTCCAGGGGGGACTGCTGCAGCGATAGTGAGCTTGCACACTGAAATAAGGTAAGTCAAATAAAGTAACACATTATTACTATTGCGGAGGGTGATGCAAGAGGGATTTCAGTCTAGACAAGTTATGAATAGACTAAGCTCCAGAGAGATTCAGAAGTTATGAGACTGTTAATAGTTAGCTGGCTATATCTAGGAGCCCTTTTTTACCCAGGACAACCCATTAAAAAGCAGATGACACTGTTTACAATAGCAGAAGTCCTGGGCTGGATGTTGGATGCTTCCCCTTCAGGTTAACTTGTGTCACAATCTTCCAACCCGACTCAAACGCAACATTCCACCCTGGCAGTCTCTCATCCAATCAAAAAAAAGATGGTGATTTATTGGTATTTGACCAAATTACATGGGTTAAAGTTTCACAGAGGACAGGACTGACTTAAAATGTCAGGCATGTCTTTTATCATCACGCCTACGTGCATCACAAAAATTAGCGGGTGACACCTCTGCGGATCAGAGCCGAGGCTGACAGCTACACAGGGCTGTCGCAGGGTTCAGGACGCCGAACTGAAGTGCCCGTTAACCTGCTCACGCTGAGCCCAAGTCCCAAATGGTTGTGTGATTCTGTTCAGTGTAAAAAGGGTAGTTATTACTGAGGGTGGCTGTCATTACCCGAGCTCCAGGTATCTCACAGCAGGCCTCCTGAATGGCAAGGGAGGGGTCACAATACAGCATCACCTGCTGAATGTCCAACTGAGGGAGAGAGAGAGAGAGAGAGAGAGAGAGAGAGAGAGAGAGAGAGAGAGAGAGAGAGAGAGATTGTGATATATGTCACATACAGGTTTCCACAGTTTGTCATCTATTTAGCAATGTAAAGAAAGTTTAAACGAGGCAGTAAACAACAATGAGAGCCGTTTAATTTTTCATTTATGCAAACTACAAGGCAAGCATCTCATCAAGCACAGTGTGTGTGTGCGTGCGCGTGTGTGTGTGTGTGCATGTATGAATACTTCCTCCCTGTGCAACGCCTCGAACAAAAGAGCCTAGCTGTTTTCTAACTAGGCCAGTTAATTGAACGTCAAGCTAAGTGCCTGGATTACTGGATCTATTCATTGCTAATGGGCCCGGCTCACTACAGGCCCATTCTCCCAGGTAGGCCACTCTCTTTATAATCAGGACTGAATGAGATTGCCTCAAAGAAAACAGCACCTCAGGGGCACTCTATAGGTTATGTGTGGGCACGCAAAGAGAACACATGGGTATACACAACAATGTGTATCGCATGCATGGAGACAAACACATGCACACCCAAACACACACGCACACACATGCACAAACATGCACAGCATCAATCGTTTCTTTACAAACGCTTTTTTTCCAACCCAGGATTGTGAGCACGGATTAAGGTGAGGCTGGCTCACAAGGAATATCACTCACTTCTGCTAAAATCATGGCTGTAAAGGGGACAATGAAATACGCCTGGCATTGTTATTACTACTGTATCTTAATATGCATAAATTGCAGATGGATGATTAAATAAAGGAAAATCGACATAAAAAGTCTTAGTAAGGTGCTGGCCCACCATGAGCTGGCAGAACAGCCTTAATGCTCCTTGGCATACATTCTACAAGGCTGGAACTGGAGGAAAGGAGCTCCATTCTGCCAAGAGATATTCCCTCTTTTGGTGTTTTGAAGATGGTTGTGGAGACGCTGTCCAACATGTCTGCCCAAAATGTCCCAAAGACGTTCAACTAGTCTGAGAAATGGTGAATGTGGAGGGCCATAGCGTTTGGTTTACATTGTTTTCATCCTCCTCACAGAGCCTTCATGCCCTGTGGATGGGGACACTGTCATCCTGGAAGAGACAACTTCCATCAGGGTAGAAATGTTTCATCACAGGATAAAAGTGATCACTCTGAATGTCTTTGTACTGATTCACAGTGAGTGTTCCCTCTGAGGGGACAGCACAACAGAGCCAGCAGACCCCCTCACTGTAGGGGTCAAACGTTCAGGCCTGTAGTGCTCTTTTGGTGGACGCCACACATGCACTCGCCCACTTGTACAGAATATGATCAAGGATGACTCATCACTTTCTCCACATCTCTGCAGACGTGTCCCTACGGTTTCTGCACCACTGAACTCACATGTTTGTTTGTAATGAGGCTCTATGCACTTCAACCTTACTATAATATCACTCTGTATGCACAGTATCTTTTAGAAGAATGGAGCTCCATCCCTGCAGCAGAGTTCCCGAGACTTGCAGAAAATATGCCGGGGCATATTGAAGCTGTTCTGGCAGCTTTTGTTGGCCTGACACTTTCGTTTTTTCTTTTAATTTGTCACCTGTCTATTGTGTACTGTATTTTACCTGGTTTTAGTTTAAGCTCTTTAGATTTCTAAATGCCAATGCTTTTCAGTGAAGTATATGTAGTTGAGTGCCCTATGGGATAAAGAATATGTGGTTGAAATTCTGAAGGCTTTACATATAATAAATTGCACTAAGTCACAAAGGACTGCAGTATGTTTCTTCATAATACAGCCGTCAATACAGGGTGTTTAGTGGGAAATAAAGTTATCTGGAGCTGAAATAAGTTCAGTTGCAGATATACTGTATTACAGATATGTTAGAGCTTGTAAAGGCTTGTAGACAGAATCAATTCAAATGACATTTACAGTGTGACCTCAACCTTGAGCCAGAGCTCCTCAGTCACAAAGAAAGAGTGATGGGTTATGCACATATCTCACACACTATCAGAAGCTACTCCACGGCCAAAGCCATTCTCCTTCCTCTACAGTATTTTGTTTCCCATTTTTCCATGCACCCATACCTGCACAGGCCCAGCATCGGAGGCCCGGATGGCCAGCAGGGTGTGTCCGTCAGTGGCCACCTCTCCATGCGGCTCCAAGGGCTTTGTTTCTATGGAGCTGCAGTCCACATGGAGGGCGGCGGCGCCGTGTTGCACGCTGAGGGCCACTTTGTGCCAGCGCAGGTCCATTAGGGACTCCACACCTTCCCCGCTGAAAACACAGCCCACCATGTCAGCTGCAGGGTCTGCCGCCCTCATTCGCAGGGACAGGGTGCCATCTGGGCCATTCAAGTCTAGGGAAAACTGAAGGGTCCCAAGGGGTGGCAGAGGCAGGGGAGGTGATCGAGAGGAATGGAAGGGATGGAGGTGGGGAGGGGTGAAGAGTGAACAGGTGAAGCACGGGGAGAAAAGGGTGAGACAAAGGAATGGGAAAGAAGAGACATTATTTAAGACAGCACACTGTAATCAATTCTTCAAAGAGCAAGTTCCTTTCATTCCTCACATACCACACTTCGATCTTTTTCGCCACTCAAGCTTCACTGTTCAAATCACCTCAGGAATGATGGCTGCTGGGTGAGAGTAATGTTTCAAGAGTGCTCTTCAAAACACACTAAAGAGAAACTCTCAGGACTGAGGGAAAATACTAACCGTATCAGTTGCAGCAGTATGAGCATCAGCTATATCAGAACAGGGTGGCACATACCGACATGCTAACAACCTAGCAATACGCTTAAATTAGAGACACTGGGGAGGACGTGCACAAGGATTTTCAGCCATTGCCTTAATTTGCATCGTCTAAAGAACTTCCTGAGAGTCTTAAGGAAGTCACAGGAGAAACCGCCCTGGTGTGAATATGATTGATTTTATCCTGAGGACGAGGTGGGGGTTTAAATACAAGAGTGAGCATAGGAAATTGTGCAGATTGCTACACTTGCCAAAAGTGATACCCTCAAGGACAGAAAGCACAGCGGGATTCAGCAAACGGCAGTGGTAAAGCGTGACACACTCTCCTACGAGGTGAGTTGGCGAGCTTTGATGCCGCCATAGTTAAGTTTGTCTGACTGGACGTGTTGGCTAATGATAGACCGATTCAATCTCCAACGATGTATTTTTGTAAGCACCCAAATGTTGCTGACCCTTTTCAAAAGAGCTGAATCCTGACATAGCGCTCTATAAATTAACACTGAACAATGTGCGCCAGGTGATGAGAAAAATCTACCGTATGCCAAACATTGCCCGCGTGGCAGAGGCTTAATCATTATCCAGCGAGATGCACACACATGACTCCCACCAAACAAAGCTGTAGAACATAGAAGGCACTTAGAGCAGCCGAGGTAAGGGGGAAGACATATTAATTACACACGCAAGCAGTACAGCCGATCAATCATTCCTAATGAGGCACCTTGGCCTCCATCCATCATACACATTGAGTATTTAAATCTGGCCTCAGACTCCTAGTGATTATGGGGACTCTGAGGGACTCCAGCATTTCATCATGGAACACACATGAATAACAATGAAGGTGAATGAAAGAGGGGCGCCAAAAATGATGAAGGGAACAGAGACAGAGAGACAGAGAGAGGGGGATCGAATGAAGAATAAGAGAGGACAAAAGGAGTGTGGCATGAAAGGGGGGGGATTGAAAAGGTGTCAGCAAAGAAAATAAATCGAAAGGGAAAGTGGATGACTATGCAGAGGAGAGATGAGAGGCACGGATGAGTAGACAAAGGGAGTGGTGAATAACAGGTGAGAGAGCGAGGGAGACAGAATGAGGGGAGAAAGAGAGCGGGGATGAAAGGAGGCGAGGAAGGAAAAAAGGGGGGAAAGGAAAGGAAACGAGGAAGGGAACTGAAAGGAGAACAAATGGAGGAAGGGAGGTGAGAGGGATGGAGAGGTAAAGAGAAGGAAGGAAGAAAGGAAAGTGGTATGGGCAAGAGGAAAGTGAGAGGTTAGAAAGGAGACAAGGAAGGAAGGAATTAAGTATCAAGGAAGGAACAGGGGGGAGGAGGGAAGGAAAGAAGGAAGTATGGAAACTGAAAGGAGAACAAAGGAGTGTAGGATGGTGAAAGGGAGGCCCGAAACTGAGCCCAGGACCTTCTTGCTGTGAGGCGACAGTAGTACTATAGGTGATCTATTATTTAACAGCTTGGTCATCATATCCACAAAATTAATTACTGTTTATCTAAAATCTCATAGTGCAAATATTTCCCTTTAATATCGCCACAACAGCTATATCAAAGTATTCAGTGGAAAACAGTCACCCACCCTGGATGTATGGAGGAAATTCTGGTTCAGTAGGAGCTAAGGAAGGAGGGAAGGAGGAAATATAAGGAAAGAAAAAAGGCTGGGAGAAAATGAAGCACGGGAGAAAAGCAAAGAAGAGGAGGAGAGACGGGCGTATTTCAAACAGAGCCGGGAGAAGGAGCGAGGGAGCAGTACCTGTGGGTAACCTGGCTGGTTGGAGATCTGGAGGAGGTAGATCGTATCCCTCAGGGCGGCCTTCTTCAGGACCAGAGTGAAGACCAGGGTGAACTCCTCAGGTAAGCCATGAGGGAACACCTGACTGGAACACACACACACACACACAGGCGAGGTTAAAAAGGGGCCTCTGTGCCTGGCAGCTATCAAACCACTCTTTGTCGAACATCATTTAAATAACAAACAGGAGAAATGTTGAATTACTGTGGAAATGTCAAGTCCTTTTTACTTTATAACTGCAGTTTTATAGAAATTTAAATGCTTGCACATAATAAGAGAACAAATTTCTGGGTTCTTCAACCACTCATCTGCATGAACAATGATGAATATGTTTAAGACTGCAAGACACTGGCATTTTATACTAAAGCATTACACAACATACAACTCCTTATGCAACACTGTTGTATAAGGAGTCCTATTTAGGCCCGTTTCCACCAACAGGTTCCTGGTAGTATTTGGGGGGCAGGAGCTACTACAGGAACCAGGGTTGCCAAGTCCGCGTTTTTTCCGCCAAATTGGGCTACTTTTTAAGTGTTTTAAGTGTTAATTTTGTCCGCGGGTTGGGCTTGGGCAGACATGAATAAAGATTCATATTTTGAATGACCAATGTTTATACCCAAATCCTGTCAAACTGACTCCGGGCCAGATCAGCATATAAACTATCCACATATGTCACCTGCTCCACAGACAAATAATATGCCAATGCTGTGTGAGGCCACTCAGCACATGACCAATCACATCATCAGCACCACTCGTGCCCAGTGCCTGTCAGCTGAAGTAAGGTATCCCATATTATATTTTAAGTTCTGATATAGCCTACTGTAAATTAAATAGGTGAAAGAACTGTTTCGGGAAATTGCCTTTAATGTTTATGGTGTTATTTTATAGATATTATAGTGCATTTTGCAATTATAGCAATGCTGCTGGACTTTAAAAGTAACATATATGGATTTTTATGGGCATATTTTGAGTTCTGGTATTGGGCTGATTTTTGGGCCCTTTTTATACCAGGTTGGGTGGGTTTTGGGCTGGTTTTGAGTTGCTGTTTGGCTGCTTTTGTCTCACAGACCTGGCAACCCTGCCTTCGGGGTAGTTCCAGTGGTAAAGACACGCGACAACGGGCCCGGCCCCGTAAAATTACCCCGAAGTTCCTGCGGTGAAAACGGGCCTTATAAATGTACAGGTAAGTGATTCTCCACATAACAGATGAATGCAGTGGATAAGATATGGAGCCAGATAGCTGACATCACTCAAATAAAGTGATAATTAATGTGACGTATATATCACTGCTATGTGAGTCTGAACCGAGTCTGGAATTTGTGCTCTGTTTAATCAACTTTACAGTGCAAACAGCATTCGGAAATCTAAAGCTGTTATTTTTGCAGATTATTTCCCCGCACATCATCAGGTTAGGTCGACAAAATATTTCCATGGGCATAATAATAAGGCCGCACAGTGTGACTGTCCATTTGCATAGCCCATAGATGTATATATATATCTATTCCCCTGTTTTCCATTCCTTTTTTTTATTTTTTTATTTTTCCATTTTGTGTGTCCGTGGCCAGCAGCGCAATGAAATGCAGTGCGTGACCCCCTGGCATTAATTTTCACAGCAGATACAGTCCAGCAAGCCTCACCCCTCTTTTTGTCAAGGGCATCTAAACACACACACACACACACACACACACTGCATGGATGTGTGTAGATGTATTGAGAGATGAGGAGTTCACAAACAAGCCCAGTGAAATTTATGCTCACTGAGATGGTGGAATACTTTGAAATATTCTCTCTCTCTCTCTCTCTTTCACACACACTCTTGCCACACACACACACACACACACACAGCATTGTTGATGCTGGCAGCTGGTTTCCCACTCCTAGAAGTGGGGTGACAATGATTTATGAAAGAGGGACGATCCAAGGGAAAAACAGCCAACTACAGGACGTCATAACAAAGAGAGGGTAGGAGAGAAAAGGTGAGAGAGAAAAAATTATGGAGATGTTGAACCTGGGGACCCAGAGAGAGAGACACGTAGAGAGGCAGAGAGAGTAGCAACCATTATTGGAAAAAAGAGTTGTTGGGGTGTGGATTAGCAACCCACGCAGGACACAAAACCATTCTCAAACTTTCAGGGTTTCACACACACACACACACACACACACACACACACACATGCGCCACTGGAAGATAAAGCACTTGGTATGGGCCAGACAGATTCAGATCTACCTCCCCCAAGTCTGAGGGAAAGTTACTCACTGCTGCTTCTCGCAAAAAAAAAAAAAAAAAAAAAAAAAAAGCTTGTGATTGAGAGGCAAGGGAGAAGACAGAGCCAGGGAGGCACAGGGGAAGAGGTGGAGAGGAAATCTAATGTTGAAAAAGCAGAAGCTGTAGTTTCAGATTGGAAGAACACCTGGAGATATGTACAGGCACCTTTATACTGGTTGTATCTGTACTGCAGTCAGTGGTTTTCACTGGCGCCAGAGTCTTTCCCTGAATAAATCATATATATATATATATATATATATATATATATATATATATATATATATATATAAAAATCAATAAAATAACTATGATCAATGCAGCGCGGCTCTATGTAAGACTTCAAATAACACCAAAATATACTGCTTGCTTTCGTTCAAGCAATCTGAGATATATTTTCCCCACATACAGCGTACCTGCCTTCTTACTGTTATATCCTATACTTCTCACACAACACATTTTATAAAAGCCATTGTATAAAAGTCATGATACCCTTGAAAAGTTTTTTTTTTTTATACTGTGATTATGGGGAAATCATTTCTGCTGATGGTGCACAGCTATGATTCATACCTACTGCATCACCGTTGTACCCCAGTAAGGAATTCCCTCTAGGGTATTATTGTCACATTATATAACTGTTAGTTATATATAGATGATTTTGGATAGGTAACAAATGCAGGTTAGAAAGGGTTTGAAAAAACGGCTTGTAACCGTGGGGGTCGAAATATCTCGAAAATATCTCAGCCGAGAGTGAGCATCAGGCCAGGGGAATAAATAACGAGTGCTTTCCCCTTCCCTCAGCAGCTTTTCATGAGGTGCTCTTGAGCAAGGCACTTAGAGGACTAGGAGTTTGGCCTATTTGTCCCCTTATGTAAGAAGATTGGCACCAAAATTAGCACACAGTATGTTAAGTAATCACAGCTGGCCGGCATCGTCCTAACCTTATTCCCAGGCTCTCTGCTGTGCACAGAGTAAAGATCCTCGATGAAGACAGTCTGACTCACTGGACGGAGACTGCGCATATAAACCTGCCACCGGGCAACTAGTGTTTTTTCCTCTATAGCAGAATGATAATGGGTTCAGCCAGACCTTTCTCCAGCACTGGCACTGCGCTAAATGATTGGCCGATCACTGTGAATACAGCGAGAGAGCTAATAAGAGCCACCCACTGTCCTCTCATCGGGCTCTCCATTTGTCCATGCAATTTGTACGGGAAGGCGCAACTTGTTAGTAGTCCCAGTGGTCTGTACAAGCCTCTCCAATAGTGTGACTGAACATTATGAGAACTCCATATGATCACCAACCACTCGTTTCTCGCCTTCATCCTTCCCCTGGGGAAATGTATTATGCAGGGCAGGCTGAAGTGGAGACAGAAACCCCACAATCATCTCTGTACAGTAAAAGCTGAGGTCCAGGCAAACAGCTTTGTCAAGGCTGGCATTATCATAAAAGTGAGACAATGGGAACTTGTGGTGTTGAGGCTCAATGGTGAGTTAAATTTAATGATGCCTCTAAACCTGCCAGGCTTCAGCTGCTGTAGACAAAGTACTCTTTGTAACCACTTTTAAGAGTAGATCTCTTTTTCTGTAAGGCTTTCACTCCCCTCTCGACATATTGTTAGAATTGTTAATAAAAGCTTCCTTTTGCAGAAAAACCATTCAAGTTTCCTACCTATTCGTATTTCCTGATTGGAAACTCGGGTTTAGCGACTTCTGCACGATTTTCCCGCACAATGTCATCAGCACGGACGTTTTTGACAGCTTAGTGCTAATTTAAGCTTTTGCTATTAGCTGTGACAGTTTCACAACAAATTGAACGAACACATGAACGCTCTTGAGTTCAGATGAGTTGGCAAGCCTTCCGATCCCTCCGATATGACGTGAACACGGTATTAAGTAAGTTAGGATTAGGTTAAATTAATGGGTTTTTTTGTGCTGTTTCTTGTTTTATTTTGTTTTGTGCTGATTCACTCACTGACTTCACTCATGAAGGCTGAGATTAAGTCATGCGAAAGAGATTAAGGCATGCACACCAGACGGAGTTTTTCAGCCTAATACGGAGATGAATTTGGTGCCAATCCTGCGGACAGATATTGAGCAGATGACAAACTACCAAAATCTCGGTGTATTCCTGTACACCCAAATGCACAACTGCAATGAAGCGGCAGACTGTGTGGCCATGGCAGCTCCAGCCCAAGTATTGGCATATTAGAGTGATACAACGCTGAAAAAGACCGTATATGCTCAGCCAACATTCCTTGAATCAATAGAGGTTCATAAAAAGAAAACTACAAAATCTCAGCAAAAACTAGGAGTCGCCCCATTTTCCAGGACAGGCTGGAAACTATTTCTCAAATCCCTCTCGCCCTATCGAATCACATTGCCTCAACACTCATTCAACTTTCTCTCTGTAAAAGAAAATCCCTACCTGCCTTTGTCACCGGAAAATTGTACAGGCTCTGAAGCCACGACCTTTGCACTCCTTGTTTTTGGTTTGCTTGTAATGTTGATCTATGAATGTCATTTCAGCTTGCGCTTGCATTTATGCTAAGTTGCTGAAATAAGCTGCAGCTAAAAAAACTAAAATATAAACAGAAATGTGAACAGCAATTCACCACTTTTACTGCAGCGTGGCAGCACTGATGTCTGGTAATGGCAATAAAAAAAAAAAAAAAAATTGCAGATTTAAGCTCTGTCATGGATAGTTGTGATCTGCCCCTGGCCTCCTGCCAGAATCTCCCAGTATGGCTCCTCTCTCCTATACTCAATTAAAGCCCAAAGGAAATAACTCCAAAGCAATCAAAACATATTTTGTTGCAATTAAAATTCAGCTGAGCTGTGACCGGTGCCCATTTCACTGCCATTACATCCTCTGCAGACAACCCGCGTCTCCCTGAATTTGAAATGTGCAATGAGCATTTTTTTTTTTTATTTCCTTTTTTTTTTTCTTGCTGCTGAAGGAGGTGATAGACAAGTAGCTTCATCTGGCTGTCACTCATCTGCGTTAGCTTGGATTAGCTAAATGGATTAGCCTCCGATACAAAGAAAAACACGGCTTTCCAATTACAGTACACGCGTCTCGTACTTCAGTCAAACTCTCGCTGCCGATGAATTAAAAAGCCGCTTGACTGACAGGGAGCCGGCGCTGGATGGGTGCCATGTAATATACGGCTTCAGAAACGTATACTCAAAGGGAGAAAGGGGCGGGGGGGGGGGGCGTGCTAAGAACAAAGTCTGAGGAAAATCTAACGCAAGCATGCAACTGCACACACGGAAAGACACGGAAAGACTTTCACACACGTATACACCTGGGATCACACGTGCACATTCATGCATTAGTGTAGGTCGACACACACACACACACACACACACACACACACAGGAAGAAAAAAGCATATAACACGCCCGAGGGCTTGCTCTGACCGAGTCACTTATCGCCTGGATTTGAACTTTTAACCCTCTTGGTTCCTTGCCTCTACATCCTATAATCAAACCATCTGTTCCCCACCTCCACTCATCTTTTCTATAAGCCTGAAACTCTTCTATTCAATGATTTAAATGGCATCTCTTGAACAAAAAAAAAAAAAAAAAAAAAAAAAAAAAAATCCAACATGCCGGCTTTGACTGATGCCAACAGACACTTCTCTGTGATTTTATCTTCTTTGAGGGTGAGGTGAATAGGCAGGGGGGAGAGAGGGAGATGGGAGATGGGAGATGGGAGGGGAAAGAAAGCACCCCCCCCACCCTGTTTTTGTTTAGTCATTTTTGGGGGGAAACAGAAAAGACAGCGAGTTTATAAAAAGAGAAAGTCAAAAAGGCAGAATGAAAGGCAGGCAACAGGCGAGGCAGGTGTGTTAACATTGATTATTCTCTATCTGACTTGAAAGACGCCGCCCAGGTAGCATTCTTCACTGATAAGAGTGACAGCGAGGCTCTCAGTGGCATCACATTTCAATAAACGCCGCGGCATAACAAAACCCTAAACCAACAACAGAGGGGAGCGAGAAAATGGTGCCGCCGTCCTCTCCCGCTCTCTCTCTCTAAGGTTGGAAGCACGACAGCCAAAAACATCTTGAGGATTTTCCTCTTTGCTTCCAAAGACGCTGATTTCCCGAGGAGTGACATTTTGTTTTTTTGTTTTTTTTCTCCGCGAGAACGACTCCCCTCTAAGCCTGTGACGAAAAATATATGTGACACTTTCAGCACAAAATGTCTCCCTTGAAAAAAATAAATAAAATAAATAAATAAATAAAAAAATAAATAAAAGTGTGTTTTGTAGACAGATTTATTGGGGCTTCAAGCGAGCGGAGCCCACAGCGCTGGACGGAGTGATAAAATACTTCAGGCTGACCCAGTTGGCAAGTTCTGAAAAAGTGTTTTCATCAGTGGGACAGAGAGGAGCCGGGCAGACTCAAAACCGGCGACACAACGCGAGAAAAAAAAAAAAAAAAGAAAAGAAATAAATAAATGAAGAAATAAAGAACTGAGGCACGAAAGACAGCCCGCCCATAACCCTTAATAAGCACTCGTCACACAGCTCCAAACACAAGCTACACTTATCTATTGTGTAATAACAAAGTGAAAATCCACGAGAGCATAATTACACCATGTCACGCTGCAAAACCATGTTGCCGGGGGAAGTCGCGTTCTGTTGGGTTTCATGGCTACAAGCTATTAATTTTAAAGTCCTGTGAATTTTTTTTTTTAGTGGCAACTGCTTCATGCCTGTTAATTAAGACATCAATCCTGCCGTTTCCACATAAGTAAGATTATGTGCTAAAAGTCGAACTTTTCATAGGGTAACAGCCGGAATATGCGGTCAGAGCAGGAAAACCAAAAAGGCTACAGCAGTTAACTTTTGCAAGCTAATGTCAGCAGGGTGGGAATTGAAGCGGTATTTCTGGAAAAGCGATCAGAGATTGACCAGTCGAGCGCTGCTTGCCAATCGTCTGCTTTTTACATAACTGCCATTGGACAGCGCTGACACATTGACTGAGGGTCAGAGGCGGATTAGCCGTGGGGCGTTCAGGCTTTCTGCCTTTTTCTGTTTCCATACATGGCAGGGAAAGAGAGAGTCTGTTGACCCAGGCCCACAGAAAAAGCTTGGAACAGCGAGGCGATGTGCGCAGCGGAGTAGAAAAGTAGTAAGCAGAAACTTCACTTTGTGTCACTTCCTTTAAGACATTCTCCAGCACCTAAAACTGAATATAGTGTGTGTGTGTGTGTCTCTGTGTGTGTGTGTGTGTGTTATAGGAGAGAAAGAAAGACAGCTGACTTACTCGGTAGGGCGTAGGAGTGCGGTCTTGCCCAAGCGGAGGATGACGGGTCCTCGAGGGTTGCGAATCTTTTTGACATCTGAACTCTTGAGCAGGGAGAAGCGGCGCACCAGATTGAAACCTGACAACACACGGCATTCATCAGCACCCACGCACAAGTGGAACTCTTCACAGGAGGTGTGTGTATGTGCATTTGAGAGCGTTTGTGTAATCACCGGTGATGTTATGCCTGGCCGTCTGAGGAAACTTCCAGTCATCCACCTGCAAGGATGGGCACTGAACACCTGGGGGGAGAAGGGAGGGAGGAGAGAGGCGGGTTATCCAAGGACGGAAAGCCAAGAAAAGAGGGGTAAAGCGGACTGCAAAGCCCCTCAAATATGATTCAAGCATTCATGAGACGTCAGTACATCAACCTCAGGTGAAGGCACCGGAATCTCAAATGTAACATCCTTTCACACCCACCGCTGTGTGAAATGGAGAGAGTACACGCAAAAGAGAACCAGTAACTTCAAACATTTCATACATTTTTGAGAGTAATATCGATGTGATAGAGACAGTGAGCGAGAGGGAGGGAGGGAGGGAGTGTAAAACAGAGAGAGCCTGATAAAATGAGGGCAAAACTGAGCAGAGAGCAGCACAGCCTGGTCTGACAGCCAGTGTAGCGCCCGGCTTGTCTGTCGTGGCACAGCCTCCGTTTGATGGATACGTTCTCACCCTGTCAGGGGAGGTTACAAAGAAAAGTGTTGCCTGTCAGAGTGGCCTGCTCCGCTACAGGGGCGGATGTGAGATGTGTGCGGAGAGCCAGGCCAGAACAGGTAGACACGGCCCTCGTGAATCACACTGTGATGCGCGGCTAATTGATCTCTTTGGGGCCAAGGGCCAAAGCCCAGAGCAAGGCCTTCTGCAGGGCACCGCTCATCTCTCAAAGTTTGTTTTTTTTTTTACCGGGACTGCAGACTTTTTTTTTTTTAGAGGCAGGTGGTGCTTTGCGCTCTCACCCCCCTCCTGCCCCCGAAGAACATGAAACCTAATAATTCTGTTTGAGGTGTGTTGCTGTCAGGAAGGGTCTAAATCACTATTATGTGTTCGGTGACACACCTGCAAGGCATGAAACAGTCGTTTCATTTAACCTCATGCAATATTCAAGATCAAACAACAGGGCTTTTGAGACAGCACAGCTCCAAAACATCAAATTCACTGCGATCCGCTCGTGGATATAATATTCCGTGAGGCACATTTCATGTAGAATGAAACCCGTGTTTTTTGATGCCACCAAGGTTACACACCGGCGCACATGTGCAAACCATTTTCACCAGAGATTTGGCGAGTTTGTTGGATCAAAAGCAATCAGAATTTGGAGGAGGACTGATTGTGAAGCTAATGAATGGTTCCAATTGGAACATGAGTCACTTGTGTGTGTGTGTGTGTGTGAATAATAGTGTAGTGTCTGAGTCATACAGACACACTAAATTGAGTTTGTTGCCCCTTATTTTCTCTTCCCTCTACTCTTCTGTAAGTGGACGTCAATGAATCATCCTGAAATCCATGTAAAAGCCAGATGGTGCCTTGCAGAAAGTGGGAAAATAAATAAATAAATAAATGAATGAATAAACTCAACTCAGGGCGGATACACTCGATACGCTCCAGGGGTGGATGTGCCGCTCCAGCAGAATCATCTCTAAACGCACAGTTGAGCACAGATTCTAGAGATTAATTTTTTTATATATATATTATCAAGAAAAACCAATCATGGATCACCCCGTCAATCACTGATATGCAATCCAATCGTCGATCGAGACAGGCCAGGTGCACGGGAGCACACAGGTTTTGCTGCAACTTCACAAGTGTGTTTCATTTGAAGGTTTTTTTTTTTTCCAACACTTTTGGTTGTTGCTTTTCCAGATAAGGGGCAAAACAGAGCCTGAAGGCATATCCTCCTTGCTCAGACCTGAAAAAGGACGTTAGTCTTGTCCTCTTGGTGCTCCTCTGATGTCACCGCTCTAAACTGTTTACACACATTTTACTTCATTTTCTCAAAAGTCTCTCTCTCTCTCTCTCTCTCACACACACACACACACGCACACATACACTAAACAAACATAGTGCAAGTCTCAAAGTTCAATTCCACATTTCACTCAAACATAAAACTATCACAAAAATGCAATAACAGATTATTGGATACATTTCAGTAAACCTCTTTGGGTTTGGCGGTAGGGCAGGGCCTTGTGTCCATAAGATCACTCTGTAAGTAGAGTGAAACATGAATGACATGCAATTATTTGACTATGAATTCCTTCCCCTCTAATGACAGTGGTTTGCCGGTTGCATGCTGACACAAGTCTCTAACTCAGATCTCTATTAGCATGAACTGGCAGTTCTTTAGTTCTGCAGAGAGTACAAATGACATGAAATACTGCAAAAACTACAGTAACAGTGAATACTATCCAGTTAACAGCTCATTCTACTAAGAAAATAGAAATTCCTTCTCATTTATGGCATATATTTGCTGCTCACCGTACTGCAGTCTACTTCCAATAGCATTTTATATTGTGTTCCTCGATTAGGGTTTTCATTCAGGTATCTAGAGGTGAGAGGTCAAGGGAACCCTATGAAAATGGCCATGGTAATTTTTTAGTCGCCAAAATTTAGCCTAACTTTGGAACAATATTTATCCCCCTTGTTGACAACCCAGCATGCCATATCTGACATCAGTGGATTCCTTAGGTTGTCTGGTTTCAGGATAAATTAGCTTTAGGGAAGAACAAGAAGCTGAGGTCGGGCTGTACTCTCTGCTCAGCCTCTCTTACTGTCAAACTGTAGCTGAACCACATAGTTGCCTAAAGTGGCTTCCTCCTCCTCCTCCTCCTCCTCCTCCTATCTTCATCTCCCCTATCACTCCACCTCTCTCCACACTGTTTCCTTCCATTTAGCTCCAACACAGGAAAGCTCACCTTTGGTCTCCACTATGATTTTTAACTCAGCGACTTGGCAACTCGGATTCGCACCTCTGAGTGGTCAGCGGAGCCAAGCGGTAATTTCAGTCCATGGCAGCGCTTTTGACGCCAATACAAAAGATTTTAGTTAGGAGGATTGTGTCAATTGCTCAATATTGTTTGCAGTGTTTATCAAGGGTGATTTAAAACTAAAACATGAATGAAAAGCAGAAAATGTGCTTGCTTTTTTACAATGGTGTGTGTGAGTGAGGGCCATGATGCATCACGTTTCTAAAAAACAAACAAACAAACATAAAAAAAAAATGGAATATGTGAAACTCAAATAACTTTTCTTTTGCTTTTTTTGTTTTGTTTTGTTTTGTTTTTTGGATTAGCACTTTATGAAATTGTGATGGGCATATGTGTAGCACCAGAAAAAAAATTCCTTGAAGCGTGTACCTGCACAGCACTGTCTCGGTTTGTAGCCCCATTTTAGCTTTATCCAGGCTGGAAGTCACATCAAAATGAAGTGAAAGAGCCTAATATAATTACTAGAATAATAACATCCAACTGGTTTTAATTAAGAGTTAGGAATTTAATTTCACGGAGACCGGCTAAAGAAGGAATTAAATCACATTTAGTGTTTCAACACCTATTATCAAGTTCATCTTTGACATCCTACAGCTCGGTTCTGCTTCCCTCGGTTTCCAAACACAATGTGAACATTTCAAAGCCCAGAGCAGCATCTCGGTCTGCGTGTTTGCCAGCCTGTCTGTCTTTTCTGTTTGCAGGTGCTAATCAAGGTATGAAAAAAAGAGTTGGAGTGGAGTTTTGGGAAGCCGTGAGAAACTTGAGATGAAAAGTCCGACAAATTGCAAGAATTGGATTTGACTTTGGACAAAGCCTAACAGCCAATAGACACATTAAAGAGAACAGAAAGTATCAAGCAGAAGTTCAGAGTTTAGAGAAGCCCTATGATCCTCTCTCTTACTCATCCTCTCTCTTCCTCTCCTTTTTATTTTCCACACACCTCTCTTTCATACACACACACACACACACGCACACACATAAGTTGACTGCTCCATCCTGAAACCTCTTCTACTAACTCAGCACAAAGTACACTCTCTCCAGGCTTTGGAAGCCTCATGCAGCCTTTCACCAAAAAAAAAAAAAAAAAAAAAAAAAAAAAAAAAAAAAAAAAAAAATCACATACTCTGGCACACACACACACACACACACACACACACACACACACACACACACACACACGCACACACCGAGTACTTATCTTCCCATCTCTCCCTACTCAGGCCTTTTTGAAGTCAAGAGAAAGTGAGTTCCACCTATCTTGTCTCACTTTCTTTCTTTTCTTCTTTTTAGTTTCTTTACAATACCGCTGTTTTGTATCAGGCAGAATTAAGATGAAGCCTTCAGGAGAGCGATCCCAGCTGGAGGCATCGGGGCCGAGCAATAAAAAGTTAAGCAGCAGAAGGGAGGAGGGGGGGGGGTCAAGCAAGAGAGGCGAACAGAGAAAGCAGAGGGAGATGGTGAAAAGCAACAGACGGGAGGGAAGGTGGGAGACGTGTCACTTGAGGAAAAAAAATCCAGTCTTGAGGCATTTTTCCCAGCTGAGGAGCATCGGGGCTGGCCGAGGAGGAGCGGCCTGTCACGTCAGATACAGATATGATGTTACCAAAAGTCACCACGCCTAAAAAACAATCATTTCTCTTATGCATGAAGTTCGCTTAAGGGTTTTCCTGACCATGTTTCACTGACACGCTTGGTGATACGTAAGAAGATGGCATCTTACATCTTTGATTTCATGTTTATCCTATTATAGTAGCATGCTGGGGTGGGACATGACATTTAGATGCATTTAGTATAAACCAGGATCTCAGCTGGAGTTATCATTTAGATGAACACAGATTCATTTGATGGGATCGGTGGCGGTTCAGGATTATTCAAATATTTGATAGAATGAAGGTTTTATTGGTTGAAATTTTTATTCATGTATTCTGGTGAGGCATTGGTGCTGTTTTCCGGGCAGTCAAAAGTAATGGCATTTCATTTCACAGGCAACAACTGAAGAATAGGGATCATCTACAGCCAGATATGAAATCTCCACTTCATACTAGGGTCCTTATCACCCTGACGAGGTTTATTTTGCATAAATGACTGGCTGATTGTCCACGATCCTGCTTATTATGGGAAAAAAAGAACATAATTTGACACAAAATATTTAATTTAAATGTGTTTATTATCTTTCAAGGCTCAGCTAAAACAGCTCAGATTCTATTTGCATTCATAACAGCCAAACCTGGGTGTTCATAATATTTCAGCCGTCTTAGTCCACTCTAGCTTCTTCCTTTTTGTAATTGTTGTTTTGCTCTAATTTCCTTTTATCCTCTGGTGATAGTTCCCCCTCCAACCATGAAATCAAATGTTTCATGTTCCCCTAAGCAATTAAACGTGATATTCATGTTGTAATGACTTTTCGGCTCCGGCTCATGTTGTCATTGTCAAGCTTGATAGTAAATAGACCAAACTTTCCGCCCGGAGTGATTTATCAGAATTGCTTGAAGTGACGGTCATTAGTTCCAATCAGTTATTCATGATAATGGTAATTATTGAGAAATATCAGACCACAAAATACTGTGACTGACCAGCCGTTTGAGTGTTAAACGCAGTCTTGTAATGTCACCGGCATATAGCTTTGTGACTAAATTTCAACAATACATGTTTTTAAGGAGTTAATCAAGTCACAAGCTCTGCTTACTCGTGAAAAGTTCACATGGAACTTTTACTTCATGCAAGAAACAAGTCTTCTCTGTCACCCACACTATCTCTGAGGATGGTGGATAGGCTATTTTGGCGGTCCGTTGCGTGCTCAAACTCTTTGGCAGTCCAGCAGAGGACATACTGTGGAATTTGAACCCCATTTCGTCTCAAGCTGTGATCAAAGAAAAGCATTTGCTTGTTGACAAGCTAATTAGCACAAAGTATGAGTGCCGCTCCAGGATCCTGCTAGTAGCTGCATGTAGCCTTAAAGAGATTGGATGGTCTTGGCTAGGTCCACTTCCTCTTTGATGGGTTGCGTTTGAGTCTTGCCAAAGCAGGTAATGATACTGCACTGGCAACCATGCAGCGGCCTGCTGTGAGTGCTCCCTCACGTCTCCACCTTGCCAAAGAGGAAAATTTGGGACATTTTAGGTTTTAAAGTTAGAGAAATGCTACCTTTTTGATTAACAGACAATTCAACATTGGCTGCACTGTGCAAAAGTGTAAAACAAGGAAAAGGCCAGATAACGATAATGGAGAAAGCATCATGACAAAGAAAACAACAGCTGGTTTAGAAATTGTCTGTCTATATCACAAACACTGCCAAAGTACAGACGCCTCAGGCCTTGAGCTACATTCAGCATAAAACTCCATATTCTTCCTCTACAGAGTGCAGAGACTTTCTGTGTAACTTTAAGATATGCAGCCCATATTGACAAAAGACATGAAATATCTGAGCTCTAATATTACTTGTCATAAAGTCAATGACTGGATAACAAGATCCATAGTCCGGCCACTCAGAGGCTCATCCATCATGACTTACAACTACGTCTATAAACAAGATCAGCTCGACTACAGCCTATCCTCTGCAATAATCCAGCCAGAATAGGTCCCGCGTGTGACCTTTCCTGCATCATGGTGGGTGTGAGAGTGATATTTAACAAACTTCAGAGGCTTTAGGAATCAATGGCCTTATCTACCACAGCCTTGTTGTGGCCGGGCTCTATTGAAACCAACTGCTTTCTCCGTTTTAATTCTGTTTTTGTAGTGGCAAACACTTGGCAGAGCGCTTTCATTGGGGAGAAGAGGTCAGAAGCAGGCTCACAGAATCTGCGGGTGTGCATGTTTGTATATGTGTGTTTGTAATGAGGAGTGGGTATGGTAGTTATTGAATGTGCTTTGCAGTGTGGCATTCCAAGATAATTGGGCTGGGCTGCTGGTCCCCCCTCTCTCTCTCTCTCACACACACACACGCACACACACACACACACTTATTTTCTCTGTTGAACTCTCTCGGATAAGTGGGAGAGAGGCATTTGCAGTGGCTCTGCTGGAGGCATTAAAAAGGCATATGTAACACAGTGGGAGGAGAAGAGCATGCTGGGTAATGTAGTTGATGATGTGAAAAAGCAGCTACGATCAGACGTGGCACTATGTGAGGAAGAAAAAAGGGTAAAAGATGAGCTGACAGGGAGACAGAAAACAAAACGTAGGAACTGAGCTAGAGCGAGCGCGAATGGAATAAGGACGAGCGAGCAACAGCGCAGAGTGAACGAGACAGACGAGAGAGAACATTCCTGGTTGCTTTCCAGAGATAAAACTGCAGCAGAGCGGTGGAGAGACTTGAAAAGCTGCACTTTAGAGGGATGAGCTCACTCATTTCCCCTTATAGGCCTCTGGCCCACTTTCAACGCCCACTCTCCAGACTCATGACACACACACAAACTCATAACCTCCTTGTAACAACAGAGAAGACAGGACCCCTTTGTACAAATACAAATGAGATTCTGCTGTTTGAAAGGTCTGGCAAGGTCGGTGCATCTGCACATGTGCACATCTGTGTTTTTTTGCATGCATGTGTATTTTATTGCAGTTGAGGATTTATAAGGCCATTAGAAAAAAAGGGAAAAATACCATTTATTATTTTTAACTGTTTTCCTGTTTAATGCTGTTCCGTTGGCAGTGCCATATTGATTCCCAAACTGACTGCCAAAGAAAACATTTATAGTTACAGAGAGAAACTGCATACTGTGACTATATTACTAAATAATGCACTTCACTTAAGGGATACCAATCAAAATGCCAGTCATGCCTTGTTACTGTTGGCTGTACTAATTATTTTCAGCTGGGAGAGTGACAGTTCATCATTTCCCACTAATAAAAAGAGATGTGACACAGTAGAAACAAATTAGAAATGTTATTTCACCTGCCAGATAGTCAGAGTTAACTTTCTCTGCAAAGATTAAGCAATTTTGGACGGTCCACTCACCTTGAAGTGAGACGTCAACGTGCAGGTTTTCCAGGGGGGCTCACCAGAAAGCTGGGGCAGATTGTGAATACGATGTAACAGGTTACGTATAACATTACCAATTGGGGATTTTATTGCTGGCAGCCTACAGCCGACAGCACCCCCTGGAGTCAGAATGAGACGCATTGGGCTATCGTGTCAGTGTCACATGGTTAGGTTCAGGCATAAAAAACACTTGCTTAAGGTTAGGGAAATGTTCGTTTTAGGAAATAAAATGGAAACTGGACACGGTCACACACAAAATGTCTTGCTGAAAACGGGAATCAAACTCGGGTTTCATGCATCCTGTGGCTTACATGCCCACCATCCACCAGGACCTCCTCCGTTTACGGACTTTCTCACTCTTTAAGCCCCGTCACCATCCCCCACATCTCATACTGATGAAAAACGGTCACGATGTCAGGGAGGACATATATGTTCACACTTGCTTGTTGTGTAGGATGTGATAATAATGGAACACTGATTTGAAAATCAATATGGCCAACACTACCTCATGTCATTGTAAAACAGACTAGCGATGTATGCAGAGACTTTGGAACATCTTTTTCCTAACTAATGCTTTTTGGAGAAACTGGTCCTTATTAACGAGTGAGCTGAAAAACAAATAAATACCTTTTAAATGGCTGAATAAATTAGTTGTGTTTCCTTGTGGTGCCGATATGTACCATGTAACACGTTTGCATATTTGCATCGTATTTTTGTCTTCGGATTCTTTGAAACTAAGTGTGGTTTGCTCGCAGTGTATTTGGCGAACCTGGTGCCTGTGCTGTGAAGTTTCACTTGAGCCAACATGAAATTGGCAGAACTGGTTGTGAGAAAGGTGCAATGTATTTGCCTGCGAAGGAGCTAAAAAGGAGGGCTTGATATGATGTACAACACCACCGAATTCCCAATAAAGAGAGCAACATTACTGAACACAATGCAGCACAACAATCATTTTGTGTTGATATTCGGGTATTCCTGATCACGAGAAAACTGTAACTGAACATAAAATCGGATTAATTGTGTAGCCCTAGATTAAACATAATACTTTATTTGTCCTCATAATGTCATATAAGTTTAAATCTCTGAAGAGGATGATTAGTATCTTTGAAAAAATAAAACAATCTAGCAGAATCTGCCTTTCGTTCACTTTGGGTCACATACTGCTAGTACATGTGTGAATTACCAGCTGAGTTGAGCCATCAGTGTCATATCATCACAAGCACTTCTCACCAAATCAGCAGTGGCAGCACACCAGATCACATCTCTAAACACAGGAAAACCAACACAAATGCATTGATGTCAAGTTGGTTCCATTTGCATGCTCATTAGCCTCACTGAACAAAATCCTGAACCAACTCCCAGTGCACATATTTATTTTTTTTCTGCGGAGAAGTCAAAGGGCAAGTTCATTCACAGAGCAGCACCCCTGGAGGAGTTTCGGGTTCAAATATCTGGCTCCAGGGCACGTCTGTGGTTTAGCTTGCAGGCAAAAGCCAACCAGCAACCACAAGTTTCTCACATCAGCAGTGGTGATCAAACAAGGGACCTTCTGGTCAAAATGCCTTTTAAGCCATAAATAATTTTTAAAAAATGGTAAATTGCATATGTTGTCCATACATAGCCATAGTCAAGACAAGACTGGTAGAGCACATACCACGCATCAAAGATGAGTCCCTACCACAGAGGCCTCTGTTTGAAACTGGCCGGGAAAATTTGCCGCATGTCATTCCCGACACTCTCTACTGCCACTATCAAATAAAGATGAAAGGCCAAAAAAAAAATCCCTAAAAAAATTCACCAGTCCCCTGTTAATGGAAAGGAACTGTATCCCACCCACCCTGACCCTGTTATTCCTCACGCTAACCAGGGCCAGTACTCCTACCTTTATGTTTTTTTGCTGCGGTCATCATCTTTTTTCCTTTAGCCTTTCTTCTGTGCAAATAAAGTTATCATTATTACAACTGTCTATGATCACAGCCATAGCTTTGACGCAGACAGAGAGGAAAAACATAATCAAAACAAAACAGCAAATACTGTAAATCCATTACTTTACTGTTCCACAGAGCTTCTGTGTAAACACATTTGTTCAATTGTAAAATTCAGTTGAAAGTTATCAGGTTTGCTCTGGTGTGCAATATCAACACTTTCCAAAACAAAAAAAAAACAAGGAATTTCAACAGTTTAGTTCAACGCCACAGAGGCTGGTTTCTTTGGCTGATACACTGCAAAGCTGCACTGCAATCCCCCAACTCCACTCCTCCACAGTAGTTTTACTTAAACCTGCTTTCCTGCTGTAATGTCAGCAAATTACCAGCAAGGAGAGATTCAGATGAGTCGGGGAATAATGACTGTGTGCGCGTGCATGTGTGTGTGTGTGTGTGTGTGTGTGGAGAGCTTGCTGTGACAAAGTGTTAGGTCTACTTGAGAAAGCACTTTTTTACAGCCGCTAGGGGAGGAGTCTCATGGGAGCTGCAAGCTGACTCAGACTTGTCTGAAGCACTCAGACTGGGGTCTCCCAGGGGGGAGCGCCCCCTATACACACCCCCATCCCCACCTACCCATCCCCGATCTGTCTCCACAAGCTTTGGGGGATTGGTCGACCCCCACAAGTGAAATCAGAGAGCCGGTCCCTTAGAGCTCAGAGACAGTATAGTGAGACAGTATGACAGTTAAGAAAAAGAATACACACACATATCTATAACTATATCTATATCTATATATCTATCTATGTGTATATGTATGTGTGTGTGTGTGTGTGTGTGTGTGTGTACACAAAAAGAGATTTCTCTTCACCTCTCTCTTGATTTTTTTTTTTCTGTTGCTGTCTCTGTCACATGCAAACACCTCGCTACAAATAGAAGCACATCACAAAGCCACTCTGTTTGTGATGTGCACATACATTGTGACTCTCACTCTCTCAGGTGCACACATACACACACTGACACAAAGACAAACCTACAGCTACACGTGTACCCATTCACTCACACACACACCTACACATACCTCAGAAACACACATCCACACACTCAAAAACATGCACTTAAGAGCATATATGCACACAACACACCTTTTTTTGCTGTTTCTTATTCGCACACACACACACACACACACATAACTGTATCTCAAACATGCAGACAGAAACTCGTATTGATTGATGGCCTTTGAAGAGGAACACAACCGCACATGGTAAACACACAGCCCTCTCTGCCACAGCCTAACCGCTCTGCTACCAACAGCCACCAGCATCAAACAAGCATGGGCTGCAATTACACTTCATCCCCATCATAGCCTTGGGCTCACCACACACACATGCACACACATGCACACACACACACACACATCCAGCCTCAGCGCTTGACAAAGGCACAGACATGGTTCCATCAGACTCAGATGGGATCTGAGGTGTGACAGGCTGGTCAAGCATACAGCTGCAGCTTGAAAAATTGAAGAGGCTTTTTAGTGCATGTAACCCGGCTGCACTATTGCTCTTGTCCCACCAGAAATTGATTGTAAAGCTTCGCTCTTTCCAGCCATCAAACAGAGGACGAAGTGGCTATCCTGACAAGCAGTTGCCTGAGAGGAATTGGTTGTCTGCTACAGTTTGCCTCCAAAGTTTTAATTCACAGCTTCAGTGAAAGGCATCGGCTCTAGCGGTGGGCAGGATTAATGTCGGATATATGCAGGATTAATAAACATTAAAGCACACGCTGTCTCCGCTTCCAGTGTAAATGAAGGAGACAAGGACGATTAGTTAATTGTGGACTTGCAGCATTCAGGCACCCCTCATAAACTCTGAAAAATGTAACTGTACAATGAAATAATGTATTTACCTGGGGTTTGTGTTCAGGTGGCAATGAGTCACTGATACATATATTACAAATGTCCACTGGTGTGTTCAGAAGCTCGACCAATGACATCATCCACTGAAAGATGTAAGCAATGAGCACCAGGAGTAAACTATTTTGATCACTGTTGCTATGATCAGCCATTGTTACACACATTGTGTTCTAAAAAAAAAACAAGTTGTACGGGTATTATTTCCCACTGACCTGTTACCTTGTGTTAAAGCTGTCCACATTGTGTCTAGGTGATGCGTCACAACTTGTAAATCCGGGTATCGTGGAGCTTTACCCGAGTTTACGACTCCTATTTACGACTTCAGTTTGAGTGCAAATTTCCAGCTGCAAACTCAGGATTTTACGAGTTGATGAGGTCCACCTGAACGCACCACACATCTGACAAATGGAAGAGCCATTTGGAACTACACGCTCCACCTCCTACCCTCCTCGGCCTTTTTATTTTATTATGCTGGCATTATGCACATGCACAACACATAACTTTGTATCATACCTCACACTCACAACTTAATCTGCATTTTGACACTACATTGTTTGCTAATTTGAGTGAATTTAGTTTGAAGTCAAGACTGAAATACCAGAAGATGGCAATTATCACCGCGTCATGGAAGGAGGGGGGTCTTTTTTGGAATTTTATTTTAGTAATCTCTCAAACATAGATGCCTTTTCCATTCATTATGTTGGAAAATGATGTAAACTTAACAGAATTTCCAAGTGCTTTATGCTGACTGTTAAATGCTAAATGTAAATGTCAGGACTGCCACGCTTGTATTTTCTTCCGTGCGTCTGTCTTGGTTTCCCTTGCCAGTGTAAATAAATGCTCCCCAGAGTGTCATTTGTTTCGGGGGTCAGTTTGTTCTGTTCAGTTGCAGTCGTGTTGCTCGTTATTTTTGAGTTCTGTTCTGTTTACTTGACCTTTCGTATTGGGCCCACAACAGCTTTTGGTTTTTGTTTTGTTTTTTTTTTCTTCCAGCAACTTCTTTTTGGTTTTGCTACACATGGTTTGCAAAGCATCTCCTAGGGTAAGTAAAACCCTTAATTTTGTGCACTCTGCATGAGACTCCTTGTGCGTGCACGCGCACTGAAAGAAATGGCCATCTCAAATAGTTAAAATGAGTCTCAGGTAGTCGAGTCTTTTTATCTTTTTTAATCTTTTTATTAAACATGCACCGTGCAAAATGCAGAGGGTCAACTGAGGAGATGATTTGTTTAAACACTGTTTAAGCTTGATTTGTTGTAACTGATTTATTTGCTGGTAACTGGTTATGTGCTTTGAGTCTAAATGGTACTGACTTTAATCAACCCTGATTTTGCATTATGCATCTTTTATTACAAGTGCCAGTGGAGTGAGATACTTTTACAAGCAAAGAAGTGAAAGTAAAATTTCAATCATTGAATTCTGACAGCCATTTCGATTGGCCTAACTCTTGTCTGAAGAAACTGGCAATTGATCCTAAAAACATGGAACAGGTGATGCTGCATCACATCTAACTGGAAGTTGGCTGCATTTTTCATTTGCTTCACACAACAACAACAACAAAGTGACCAAAGACTGAGCATGATGCTGGCCCGACTTGGAAACGTTTGCAGTGTGGTGGGCGGCTTGCATCAACTCAGCACCAACAGGGAAGTGAAGGTCTCACCTTGCGCTGACATCTCTGTGTCACATGATCCGAGGCCAAGGGCCAGCAGAGTCAGAGCGGAGCGGAGAAGCCACATGGTTTCACTCCTCCGAACACGCCTCACCTCAACCACCAGCTGACGGACACAGAGAGGAACACAAAACAGGAAAGTCAGAAAAGTCAGATATTTCATGCATTCTCTGAGTGCGCCACCCACCGCGCTCACTCTGCCGACAGCTGCACATTATGCTTGACTACTGATTAGACATTGATGTATATTTATGAGTCAGTCACAGTTGATGTGCTAATTATGAGGTAAGATGCGGGCTTTGTTAGTGGCATATAAATTAACCAGAACGTCCCTCATTAAGAAGTGTAACTCTATAAAGCCTGATCATAATCATTATCCTGTCCATCTGGGTGGCCTTTGACTGGGCTGCCATCATGCGCACACCCATACAAGCACACACACACACACACACACACACAACAAAGCAGACAAAGCCATCCACAAAGACAAAAAGAGAAAGCACACACTGTTGCAAACAGATACACATAAACAAAGTCACTAAAGCAGTGCGCACACATAAAAGTACAATGATTTACATGCAGGCTGGTTGGTATAAAGTCAAACAGACAGTGAGGCCAAAACACACAAACACATCTGGAGACTATTCTCCTGGAGCCATGGCTCTGTTGCACCAGATGCTTCCACGTGGCCCAACAACAAGCACACACACACACACACGTACACACTCACACACACACATAGACTCATGCGCACACAAGTACAAGCCACGTCTAAATAATTGCTATCTTCAGCCTTCACAAGCCCCTTCCCTTTCTGCAAAGCAATCTCCCCACACACAAACATGCACGCAGACACGTAAACACACACCCCGCTCTCACTCGCATAAACACACCCCGGCTGACCTCGATGTGCCCTCAGCATGTGTGTGGACCCCATAACTCTGCGGTGTTTACAGGTACAGCAGGGCCCTCAAGGCAAGCAGGCAGGAAAGCAGACTGTGTCTCTGTGCACACACCTGTCCTGTCTGGCAGGAGAAATGACCCCCATGCTCCCTTGGGGGTGCACAATGTGGCGCTCCTGCCCCGGCCAAGGACACAGTGTGAATACCATCTAGCCTGACCTGACTGCCTACAGGGCTGGGCTCCGCCGCTGCTGCTGTTGACAGGCAGCGGAGTGGGGGCGAATGTTTCAAATTATACACAAAAACCACAAGGATGCCTTGACATGCTCTACATTGTGAATGATGCATTCACTTTTGCGGTGATTTACATATCTGGCCTGTTGAATCGAGCGCAGATGACCACTGAATATTTAAAGCCACTGCTGAGTTTATATTTTATCAAGGTCTAGTGGCCTCCTTGTTTCCTTGTCAGGGGTGAAAAAGCCAAGTTGCTCGGAGCCTTTTTAAAAATGTACAACAACACAACCAGTGCCATCTAAGTTTAAAGATGTGGATGTGCTTGACTGACTGTGTCTTCATGCATTTGTCACCATTTGTCAGTTGTTTGCATGCAAGTGTTGGCAACCTGGTAAGTTTTTTTTTTTTTTTTTTTTTTAGATGTGTGCAAAAAGTAGCTGAAAGAAGAAAGAAAATATGAGAAGTAAAAGTTTTTTTCCAGAGGCTGGAAGGGTGAGAGGTTAATCAAAGCGTTAGAAGGCTGTGTTTGAGCAGTCTAAAGCTGCAGCCATTATTATAGGCTTCATGGCACATGATCACAATAATAAGAAAGTTCAAACAGTATGGCTCACGCCGCATAATGCATCACAGTCCACGGAACACAGGCTAAAGGAAAAGTTACAGCTCATTGTTATTATTATCTGGCCATAATCCAAAACAATTTAATAGGCTTCCTATTATGTGTCAGAGTGGCTGTCTCTCTTCCTCTCACGGTCTCTCTCTCTCTCTCTTTCTCTCTGCACTTGGTCCACAGTTTTCCCGGCCACCCAGCTGGCTATAGCAGATAAAGGCAGCGTGGGGCTAGGCCGCTGGTCTGGCCCTGAGCCCGATAAGCAGGCCTGTGAGCATCAGGTCAGCCGCTATGGAGCCAACACAGGAAGGAAAACAATGACAGATCTGAAAATCTTCCAGTACTAAAAGCCTAAAGACAAGCACTGGTGGACAAGTGGCGACCAACATCTACAATCACAGCTGAGCCCTCATTCTTACAGTCGGCTTGGATTCTCTTAACAACAATGCTGTGTTACCCCTGAAGACAGAGTGGCTTCTGGGAGTCATTTTGGTTCTGGAAGCAGACCTATTGCTTATCTTCTATCCCTAGTGCTGTGAAAGATGCCTCTATTTACTTTTCACAGCATATAGACAAAAGCGCACTTATATTATTGCGCTATTGTGCCACATTATAGTCCTATAGTGGAGGCAATTTGTGCGGAGAGCTTTCCAATTTTTGCTGTCACACATTTCATCATCATTGCCATTCCTTACAGATGGAACAGCAGCCGCCACACGCTACATGCCTGTTGAGAGGAGCAGGAGGTGACATAGTTCGCTGAAACATGTCCTCTTTACAGCCTGACTAAAGAATTAGTCATTAGCCACCCAGACACGGATAATTAAACGACAGCGCACCAGTCGCCCACTGTTTAGTCAACTTTGCATTCGCTAAAAATGGGAGAACCCAGTGTAAATGTGTCAATCAAGTAACATTGGAGGGTTCGCTGCTTCCAGCTGTCTCCCACAGCCAACTGCAGCGAGCAGATTGATAGACAGCCCAGTGCTTGGGTATCTGCTCCCCCTCTCCTCCTGCAAACACAAACACACACACACACACGGGGGAGTAGATTTGGTGCTGGGCTTTTTGAAAACAACCTCCCGCTCGGTCTGTGGGCTTGTGACCCATAATGAATCCTCAGGGGACCTCGTCTCTCTGCAGAAAACCTGCGAGAAAAAGCACTAAGAGTTGACTAACATGCAGCCACATGCACACATAGAACGACAGCATGGGGATGGCATGGGGATGCTAACACCCGCAGAGAGACATGCATGCATACATTGATTCACATACATGCGCTGACACACACAATGCAATATGCAATGGCGAGCGAAAGGTGCAGACTGGCATGAAGAGATGTCAGCAGGGAGGCCAACACACAGACACGACCAAACAGATAGAACACACAGGTAGATATTTATGCACACAAGCACAATGCACACACACACACACACACCAAATTCCTGTCATACCAGAATAAGTGGAAACATTCATGCGTGTGAAAGACTCACATCCAAGTTGAGTATCTATTGTTGGGTCAAATGTGGAGCTGCATATGAAGAAAATATGCGATAATGTTTAATATTGGGATAACAATGACTCATGATAAATATTGTTGGATATTAGCACGCTCTAATGTCTCTGGTTCCACATATTGTTTAATTAGACCCAGAAAATAAATAGCTTACGCGTATGTACATTATATTCCCACAATCTGACTAAACAGATGGAGTCCTGGTTATTCTGTATAATTCTGTATTATTACAGATGACAATAAATGATTAATTGTGCAGCCCTAGTCGACTGTAAACAAACTGCAGCGAATAATGTTCGCTTTTTGTGAACAGAGATGACTGTATTGGTGAGAATATAACTGATAACACTGGTTTTTATTAGTCTGGACTGCCAACACCAGTGGATTCGCTGCCATGTTTGCTGCCAGCGATGATACATTTCTGCATTTCTTGACGCCAGGTGGGATGGGAGAGTTTTGTTCACAGCCGTTTTTTTTTTTTTCCACAGTTGGAAGCTTGTATTTACAATAAATCCAAGATGCCACAAATGCAGCAACACACATAAGCACACATACACAAACACAGCATCAGCTTTGGAGCTTCCTGTGAAATCCAGCCCAAGACTGAGAGCATTGCAGGCCTGTTACAACAGGGAATGCAGAACGAATAAAAGTAACTAAAGATGCCCCCAGGCCACGACAGACACTGCAGGTATCCACTGACCTGGAGCAGCACAAACTTGGAAACCAATGGAGACAATATCCAAACAGCCTGACACTTACAGTAAAAAGAGAGTGAGGCAAGTTCTGACTACTCTTGCAGCCAGGGAAGTGTTCAAGGCCCTTAATATTTGTGAATGAGAAAGTGGTGCACAATTGCAGCGCTGTGCAAAAAAGTAAGGGGTGTTGCTGGAAAAAAAGATTGCCTCTGCTCAGGGCTGGCTCAAACTTCTAATTCCATGGGCACTTTTGGCTCACTTGCATGAAGCGGTGACGTGAACCGAGGCCTACACTGATGACGTGAACCGGCTGGCCCTCGGCCCATGCTCCGCTTGTATATCGTTGAGTCAGCCTTCGGCTAGCAGACAACCCGCTGATTCTCTTCAGCTTGACTTTACATTTGTGATAACCAGCTAATGTTCACTTCACTGTTGCCTTGGATAAGCAAAAAAAAAAAGAGGAAAATGGGTGATAAATTTTGCTGCAGGCCCACATCACAGACTGAAATTAGAGCCAGTATGCAAAGCAGACACTACAAGGCTTACAGATGAACACCGTACGTGAAGACTGCAGCGCATAAGGACAGTAATTCTAAACAAGTCTAGTTAAATTCAAGGACATCAATTAATCAATCAATAGAGTCAGAGTTATTTCCCCTGCGGTCGGAGGAGGGAGTAAAAAATGTCACTCACAAAAAAAAAAAAAAAAAAGCATCCACAAGGCACAGGCAAGCTTTCAGACGGTTCCCAAACTTTTTCATGTCAAGAGCCCCTTGATCAATACACTTCAGACGACTGACCTCCGTTTGATAAATGTTTTGTCCTAGGGACCCCACTTGAAAAGATTTTTGTTGCCTGCCTACACAATGGAAGGGGAAATAACAGTGGAGAGAGTAAAACCTCTGATGCGAAAAGTCATTCTTACACAGAGAATGAAAAAAAAAAAAAAAAAAAGGGAAATCGAACCATTCCCCATTTTGCTGGGGGACCCCGGGAACACTGGCGAAGACCTCTGGGAGGCCTCCACCCCCAGTGTGGCCCTGGCCGACCAAACCACATCAAAGCCTCTCCAAAAGCACAACAGCCTCCAAGACGGATGTTTTTTTTTTTTTTTTTTGGCAACATCCCCCCAGCCAGCAGACATGGGAAGCCTGACTGATGGCAAAAGCAGATGGGACTTTGGCCATTCACTCTCAGCGCTCCTCTTCCAAGGTGGTGAAAGACAGCTACACTTAAAACACAGATCCTCAGTCAGTGGAGCGACTCACATGAAGCAGATCCAGAACTGGCACAAAGTTTGGATGCAAGGTTTGCAAAGCACTGATTTACTAAACCCTTCAATGTGTGCACAACCAGTGACATCACCGCTGACTGGTCAAGAAGATTGCCTTGCACAAATGCCAAGTCACTCTTACTGCTGACTTTGAAACACTGAAAAAGTTTAACTACAGCAAATCTGGGTCATAAAACAAATCAGTCCTGTGGTTGGCCTGGCTTGGATGTGAAGCAGAAAAACCAGCATTATTTTTCCACTAACTATCCAAACTAGTTCTGTTAATACATAACTAAATACATAACTGCAGTATTCCTAAAACATCCCAGTGAGGACTGTGGAATAGTAAAGATAGTCAAGGCTGGTCAAGAGTCGAAATTTTAATGATCCCCGTGGGGAAACACTAAGTTTATTATGGTATTTATTTAATTTAATTTAATTTCCCATCATCTTAATATCCTTCAAAAATCCCTAGATATTCCTACTGGGAATTAAACGAGCTCAACGGTGCATTTTTGAGACAGAAAAGTTAGTTGTGGTAGTTTTCTGCCTCCTATAATATCGTTATAATACTCCTATGATATCCGCCTGTTGCACCATTAACTTCAGTGGGGCTATAATCACTATACAGATTTTAGAAAGCGCAGCCCCGTTGTCCACAGCTCGCGTTTAACCTACAGCAATTCCGCTTTTTTTTTTTTTTTTCCCCTAAACCATCAACAAAACTTCTCCGAGCTTTATCCGCTCCCAGCATCAATAACACGCTGTTGGTTTTTTCCTGTTCTTTGTTTTACCACTTGTAGGTAGCGAGGCGCTCGTCCGTTAAAGCCATACCTTCAGCTATTGATAACTCCACAAAGTTGAGACCCACATTAATCCGAAATGAGTGGACGTATATCTCCCAGGCACTCCAGTGGAAATCGTTTCAGGGCACTGCAAATGTAATTCAAATGTAATCCACGGTGAATTTTCCCTTTGACTTTTTTTTTCTTTTCTTTTTTTTTTTTTTTTTTCTTTTCTTGAGGCTTTTTCCAGGGAGAAAGAAACGGGAGAAAAAAAGTTAGTGCAAGATTGTCCGTGTCCAACTTTTTCCCCTCCCCTCTTCCTCGTCCCAGTCTGTCTCTTTCTCCCTATCTGTCTCACTTTACTTTCTCTGTGTTTGAATTTCTATTACTCTCTCTCTCTCTCTCTCTCTCTCTCTCTCTCTCTCTCTCTCTCTCATGGGATATCCTCCAGTGAAATGTGTAGTGACATCACCAGGTCTACAGTGCTGGAAAATAAGCCGGGGGCATCTCTCCAGTCTCTCACCTAGCTATTCCCGGCCCTCTCCTTTCCCCTTTCTAACTTAACACCCCCCACTCCACACACACACACACACACCCTCCTACCCCCCCCTGCCCTCCTTCTTAATTTATTTCTCTGTCTCTCACCTCTCACTGTTTGATTCATGGCTTACTGGAGGGCAAAGAAGACTAGCATCCATCCTGTCTGGGTTAAAGCACTGTTTTAAGGGGAAGACAGACAGACTCTGCTGGTGCTTGGCGGTGCATCGAGGAGAATTTACTCCATTAAAATTAATGAACTTCCTTATCATGCATGTGATTGACGGCCTGGTCCACAGCTTCCATATTGTTTTATCACTGGGTTTTATTGCCTCCAATCCATAAATCGGCCTCAGTTGCTGCCCCTGACCATTCAGAAACACTCATCTTAATAGCCACATAAATTCCCCCCTTTATTGTCAGTAAGTAAATAATTCGGGAGGCAAATAAATATCACTTTGGTGTGTGATTTATGCGTGCCTCTCCCACTGGCACTGAGGAGTGTACATTTCTTTCAAAGGTTAATTTCTTTTCTCTGTTAAGAAGCGAACTTTTGTTTCAAGCCATTATATTTCAGTTTCTCATTAGGCTAGCCTCTAAATCCGAAAAAAATAAGTGTGTAAACGGAAAAACAAGAAAGCAAGCCTGACAACAATTTACGGATTAGCAGCATAGCCATCTTCTTTCTCTGAGAGAAACTGAGAGAATCACTGTCGACTGATGGCTTCTGCAGCCGCCCAGTAATGTCAGTGTTGAACAACGTGTTCACCCGGATGTGACCTTCTTCACCTCAGACCTGACGACCCTGGCAGAAACAAGGTCATCCTCTGTGGGGCATATGGATATGTGTGTGTGTGTTTATGTGGGTGTATGTGCACATATGGAAATGTGCTTTAACAGCCTGCCTAAATCCTCTCCTGAAAGGTTTGCCGGTTTTCAGAAAGTTCCAGGTTGAGCTGAAAAGAGGAAACTGCTTTGACAAAAAAGGTAATGGAGAACAAATGTGACATGGTGCACAGTCACAAACGGAGACCAAGGATATGTTGCTCTCCCAATTACTATCAAAATGATCTCTTGATAGAAAAATGTATTAATAATTTGTATTAGTGGTCGCTTGCTCCAGCTTTCAAAAATTGCATGTTTGATACTGTCCATTTTATACTGCTAGCGTCACACGCCTAACCAATGGTGGATTTTCCGCACTAAAACTCCCCCTCAAAATCGGACACAGGAACTTGTGCTACCCCAGATGCAGGGTGTGTTTTTCGGGTTAAGGACCTCAACCCCAGGGAAAGAAGGGACACTGATTCCTTAGCATTGATATGAGATTTTGCTTCCTCAAAAGAGTTCCTGTCATGGGCATCAGTTTGATTAGAAAGTTGGTGGGGACACAAGAAATGTAGGGCTCTAGTCAACCAAATAAATTCTTGGTCCTGAAATTCCGACCAAAAGTCGATTAATCGGGGGGCGGCGGGAATACAAAAAAAAAAAAAAAGTCACTATTTTTAGATTAATTAACTGGGCAGTAGCCTACCTGGTAGCCTTATCTGCCTAAATGAATTATAAATAAACATAAACAACTAGTATTTGCAGTATTAGTATTGAATCGTTTTTGGCCTAATTATTTTGCACTGAATGACACACTGGAGTCGGTCGGCTCCGACAGCACTGCATCACGTGCACCTACTCGTAGCCTATGATTTCCGAAAATAGTACTATGTCAAGCTGCCGTCATCACAGGTGTGCGCGCCTGCAGTTATAAAACGATTATTAGACTAAAAGTTTGAAATATGCCAGTTCTGATATGTTTATACGCAACCTAACGCAGACATGTTAGGTTACTGTTTTTAGGTGATATGCCATGTTGGTCGTTGAGCTGTGATACGCAAACTGTTGTTTGCAAAGTTTGCATTCGACTTTTTTCCATCTATTTTGGTAAAATGCTGCCACACTGACGACGTCTTTGACATGGTAGAGGACTAAATGGTCATTAATCGTTCTTAATTAAGCAAATATTCGGAAAACCAGGCCTAATTTTTTCTTCAGTTCAGAACATAAGGGCCTACCTATCTGTCTCCAGTGGGTTGGGCTAATCCAAAACTGTGAAAACAAGGCGGGTGTTCTGAAGACAGACTGTTACCTGTGAAACAGGGTGTTCTGAAAACACCCCCATTAGCAGTTAGTGCTTTACTCCTGATAAAATTAACACGGCAAATAATCGACCTATCAGATTTTGGTCTACCAAGAACGTATCGACCAATAAATCGACCAGTCGACTAACAGACTACAGCCCTAAAGAAATGTAGGGGTAGAAAATTTTGTTAAACTGAACAGCCAAACACACCATTTCCAAATAATTTGAGACAAAAATCTACCATGTGTTTTTTTTTTTTCATCCTCAGTCATCAGGCACAGTACTGCACACTTCCCTGCCTCCGATCATTCCCTTCAGGAAAATCCCTCGGCAATATTGTAGCTTCTGACGTGGCCATATTCTGCATGACAATGTATTTTCACACATCTTCCACGTCTTGATGTTGGTGGGGATGTTTCAGTCTTCCTGATAACTCTACGCCCGTGGTTGCTGTGCTAAGCTCCTGCGATGGTTCCTGCAGTGCAAAAAGGGGCATTTAAGTGAGTTTTCATGATGCACAATGGAGCGATAAAACGTACCATCCTCCCTCTCAGAAATGCCCCCCTGTGCACATTTTTAACTGTGCGCTTGCAAAAAGGTAAAGGTAAGATATACTTTATTGTTCCCTTTGGAAAAGTGAGCAAAGCTAGCTAAGTAACTCGGGGGCCGTAAGCTGATTGGTTTTCTTACCGGCGCGCTTATCAGAGTTAACCATTCATCCTCTCACTCCCTAAATTCAAGGCCTTTTGAGGAAACAATGCAAGGACATTGTTTCCAATTTTTCTCATGCTTCTCTAACTACCTCATGCATTACAATTGTTGTTTAATCCACCTGCTCCCCCGCTCCAGCTGCTTAGATCTGGTTTTATGTTCTAAAGGAGGATTGGGCATGTCATTGCAGAGTTTAAGTATGTGCAGCTGTGATGTGTAAAATCAATCAGTCAATTAATGATTTTTTTTCTCTATTCACGGGTTATTGCTGTTGTTAGAGTAACACATGCAGCACAAAAGTTCACCCACGTGAACTGTCTCTCGTGGACGCACCTCTATTTTGTTGCTTTACAGACAGTTCCAGTCTTTCACTGTAATCGATGGCTGCCTTGCCTGATCCACTCCATCAGGAAATGAATGCCATCGATCAAGAAGCAGAGAGATGGATCTACAGCGCCTGCCACAACTTTCCTGCTTTATAGAGTGTTCTGTTCAAAAGTCCCCAAAGTGCTGGAAAATCGCACATAATAATCACCAGACCTGTTCTTCAAAGGTGCTCTGTGTGCATGCGCGCGCGTGTGTAAGAGATGGAGAAAGAGAAAGAAACAGAGGGGAGAGAGATTGACAACAAAGATGCAATTATTTTGAAGGTCTCTGTATTATAGATGAGAGGATGCCGTTTCAGAGGCCTCCCGAGAGCTGCGCACACGTAACAGAGTCTTCTTCTCTTCCATGTCTTCACAGTTGTGCTCCGCAATAGAGGAGAATCAGGCCACGCAACTGCAGTGCGCCAATAAGAATCCATGTAAATGCTTCACTTCACATGCATATGAGCCATTCACATTCCCGCCTGGTGGGACCAAATTGTGATGACAACCCTGAGAGACACGATCATAAATGCTCCATCGTGGAGGAAAAAAAAAAGAAAAAGGAAAAAAAAAACAAGGGAAAAAGGAAACAATAATAAAGAGATTGGCGTGAAGGATTGGCGACTGAGATATCATCGTAAAAGCCAAGGCCTAAGGGGTAGGAACGGGGTCGCAGTGTGGTTGGCCTCATCTCAAATCGCATATCAATGCCTGCGCTGTCATTAAAGCCGAGCCTGGCCTGGTTAGAACAATCTGAGTATTAAAGCCTTGGCGTGCGGATATGCATGTATGTCTGCATGGGGATGTGCATGCGTGCCGCGGTGTGATCCATTACCATCACAGTTACTCTGCATTGTGGGTGGGTTTGGCCGACTTCCAGCTCCAGGCAGGGGAGCATCTCTGAAAAGCAGGATCAATGAGCTAGTCAACCGGCATCATATGGTGGTCCAAAAAACGCTCCGTGATTTACGAGATGGGAGACCCTGCTCTACCCGGCTTTATTCAGTCAGTCAGCAGGCTAAGTTTAGCTTCACCTTCTGTTCAACTTTAACTTTTTTTTTTTTTAATGCCCCCGCCTTTTATCGCACCTGCTGTCGTTTCCCTAGAGAGGGGTGACCCGCTCATTCTGAATCAAGCAGGTCTTCTCCACTGGAGCTCTCTTTCAATCCCTGTGATTACACGAGCCAAAAAAAAAAAAAAAAAAAAAAAAAAAAAAAAAGGCAATCCAGGCTGATTAGTGATGAGGACTCTTCAGCCGTATATAAGAGTTGGAGTTTTTTTTTTTTTTTTTTTGGCTTTAAGATGGCACGTGAGGATGTGGCACACCTGTTGCAAAGCCCTCCAGGGGGCAACACAGGACAAGAGACTCTCCATCGTGGCCACCCTTGGAAGCATGTGTGTGTGTGTGGGGTGAAGGGGAGGGGGGCGAGGGACTTTGGGTGGGGGGTTCCATATGTGAGTGTGCATATATTTCCTCCCTTATCTCCCTCCACACTACCCAACTCTCTCCATCTTCATTCCATCGTCGCCCTCCTTCTCCCTCCTTCCTCGTTCATCTTCTCGCCAGCCCACGCCTCCCGCCTCCTCTCCTCCATCCGTAGCTGCACGAAAGGTGGACTTTTCTCTTCTTTTCCCACTCCCACTCCACCGCCACCCCCCCTCCGTTCTTGTTCTCCTCCCTCCCTCCTCCCCCACCTCTGCCTCCGACCTCCTCTCTTTCCCTCAGTAACTGTGTGAGGCGCAGGGACTGGATGGGTCCTGGCAGTGTCTTTATTGGCTCAGTTATTTCCACTGCATGCTCCTGTGCTCCCCTAAGAGGATGAGGGATGAGGGAGCGAGGTAGCAGCGAAGGAGAGGAGTAGACACGAGGTGTGTGTGCGCGCGCGTGTGTGTGTGTGTGTGGGTTTGCGTAGGGGCAAAGGGGGGGGAAATAAAAGAGAGAAGCATGCTTTTTTTGTCTTTCCCTCATGTGTGTTCACCTCAGAGTCGCAGTCAGTGAACCTTTACGCATGCATGCTTGTGTGTGTGTGTGTGTGTATGTGTCAACTCTGACACACACATGCACTCACAGTTGAAGAGAGGACACAGTCAGTGCGCCTGGCGAGCTTCTGCATCTTCCATGCAGACAGAGGAGTGGATTCTATTTCAAGGGTGAGCGCCAACATAAATTAGTCAATCAATAAGGAAGGGGATAGCCGCACATGCTTATGGATGGGAAGTCACACACAACACATACTATCACACACCAGTGAATTAGTGTGAGGGACGCCGCTCTGACAGTTAGTAAAAGCTTAGATACACTGGTGTACACCGGTAAATTGGCTTAATACTTAATCTCAATGCTGGCCAATGCTTGACTGGTACTGTAACAAAGACTACTGGCTAGCATGAATATAACTCAGTGTGTGTGTCTGTGTGTGTGTGTGAGTGTGTGTGTGTGTGTGTGTGTAACCCTTCAGTCTGCTGGTCTGCGTTATTGCTGCAATAAGCTATGGAATAAAGTCAAACTGCCAGGCACTGAGCTGATACATTCCCCAATGCCGCAGTGGAGTAGTGACTCCGACTTAAGTTACAACATTACCACACACCAAGCACACGTCAGATTTAAGAGCAAAGCGGGGCACAGTAATACGTTACTGAAGTCTAATTTACCTGTCGTGACATCGGAGTGAAGCACGAAATACAGCACAATAAAGAGAAGCAATGGGATCTATAAAGAAAGGGGTGGAAAAAAAAAGATACTGTGGCAGACGGCGAGCAGATATAGCGAGATGGGGAAGAGCGGATGAAAAAAAAAAAAATGAGATGGAGAGGGTAGATTAGCTCCCTGACACATCTGAGGCCATGACTAAAAGCATGTGGAGCCTATTTGGCCAACTGACACATATTCCAATGGCAGCACTTCATTTTTTTTTTTCACCCCTTCTCTCATTCTTTCCATCCAGAAGAAAGAACAGACAAGCAGAGAGAGGGGGTAGGGAGGTGGGGGTAATGGAATATGCTGACGCAGGCTAATGAGAAAGAGGGAAAGAAGGGGGGGAGAGAGATACAAGACACACAGAAAAAAAGAGCCGTGGAGGAAGTACAGTAGCAGCAGTAGTTTTCCATTGGAGCCCTGGAACAGTTGTGTGTGTGTGTGTGTGCGCTCCTCTCCACTTGGAACCAGGAAGTGCGGATAATCACATGATCACCCGGCCACGTTATGCAGAAGCTTATGGGACTCATTGCTTCCAGTGGGCCTACTCTGGATACAGCTTTTTTTTTTTTTTTTTTTTTTTTTTCCATGTCAAATTTTCCAAACATAAACCTCTCGAGGCTCAAACATGAATCTCACGCTCGGAGTGCCAAATGTATTTTCCGCACAAAATATAGAACAGACAACGTTCTTGTTCAGATTACACCCACTGTGTCTTTCCCTCTCTAACTTAAGACTTCTGCTCCCCCTTCCCACACACACACACACACACACACAAACATATTTCCGATCTGTAATAGATACATCGCACATCCCGTTTGCAGTCAACATTAATTTCATTCCTGACGCTGATCTTATGGCACGGAGTTCAAATGTGACCTGTTCGCACCTGCTCGGTCTTTAGTCCGCGCTGACAAGACTCGACGTGAGCACAAACAACGCTGCGTCAACACAACACGCTGGCCGACATGCAGCTTAAACGCAGGCTGAACAGGCTGGGTGCCTCCTGGCTCACGCACGCCTCTTAAATCCATTTCCTCGACGTTGCCTTTCATTAATATTCCAGTGAAGAAAGTGGTCTTGTAAGTCAGACGTAGTAATGGGCTTGTTACTTAAAGGAGTTATCTATTATTCAATGCCTGTTACTCATTTCAAATGTAATATTATCTCTTCACTTATTAATGCTTAGGATCAGCATTTCAACACACTATTGTTTTTTTCTGTAACAACCCCGAAACCGGTGATCGCCTCCTCTTGTACCTGCAAAACTCCGGATAACCCGATCGCCTCTCCTGTGCACTTCTGAGAGAATAATAAAAGAAACAAAAACAGTGTTGGTGTCCAGTATTATCTGCATCATTTTTATCTGATAAAATCAAAGCAAGAGGAAAACACTTCCACCCGGAGAAAGAAACTTTTTGGAGCCATTTTTCATCGAAGCTGGCTAAGTGTGAGAGGACGCAAACTAATCCTGAGGAAAATTAAATGAGCAATGGGGATAATTTAACTTCTGTTATTTAGAGGGTGCTGATAACAAAAGAAATAACCTTTTTTTTTTTTTATTGGTAACTGTAATATTAGTCCGCCGCTGAGAATGAATCTTTGTTACACAAATCATTCCTGTGAGAAACAATATTAGTATGCAATGTGTTTCCGCCCAGCACTGGTCAGATCCCCCTTCTAGACGGTCACTGAATTTGTGGCCCACTATTTTAAAAGTTCTGATGGCGCTTTGTCATTGAAGCATGCAAACTTCCCTCTGCGGTGTGATTCTTTCCATCGAGAATTGGACTTTATCGATTTATTATTGCAGAGGTGTGAGGGAGCCAAGTGGCTTGGAGATAAAAAAAAAAAAAAAAAAAAAAAAAAAAGGGGAAGGTCCTCTTCACTTTGCACTCTCCAAGGACTCAGGAAGTGATGTCGTTAGTTCAAGGGCTGGAGACGGCCAAGGGAGCATTAAGAGTTGGCCAAGGTCGGCTGTTGACGCTTACCTCCTAATTGCCCAAGGGCTGCATGGGCGTCCAATCTGCTTTCAAATGCAAAACTGCACTTTAAGAGATTACAAAGACGCACCTGGAATACATATTGCCATTTAGCGTCGCCGAAGTCTTTACCCTCTGTTTATCGGTCCTGATAGTTAAGTCTGAGCTATTTGTGCGTGTATGCTTGTCCCAAACAGACACACATAAAAACACACAACCACATACCTGGAATACAACACAGGTGAACACCCAGACAAGCACACACCCTTGTATCTGCACGAGCAAAACTGGATTACCATGAAATGAACTTTATAAGACAATAAAAAGAGGAAATAGAGGCGTCTGCGTGTCCTCCAGTGGCTCTGTAGCCAATTACTGTAGGTCATAAAGCACATAAAACACATACCGCAGCAAGTGTCTGACTGAATCAATACCAGCATGCCTTATGCTGGTCACACACAGACACACATACCTGCACACATACACACACACACGGGGTGTTTATAACCAAATCAATGTGAGCAGTATCAGTATTGTGTGTCTCAGTTGTAACCTCAGTGCTGTGCCTGCCATATGCCTGTCTTTTATATTTCCTTTCCTCTAAGCCAATAGGGACCTAAAACTCTTCCTGAATTCCTGCATCGGTTTGTATTTTCCAGCGCGGGGCGGATGCCTCTATCATCTTTTTTTCATACCATTGATTTTTGTTTTACCAGTCTACATATGCAAGTCAGTTCGCAAGCAAAACCGAGCATCCTTACACTGCGCCACCCGCCCCTGCATAGCTGTAAGCCATCCTTGAGTTGGATAGATTTAGAATCATGAGTATCTATATCTCTTCGTGATTTAATTCTGGTCTACATCCCAAAGTGGAAATGTAAATCAGCCCTAAGTTGGAGGCTTTTAGGCTAATCGAAGTCTCCGCCAGGTAAACGAAGCACGCCAGGAGTTCGGCGTACTTCTGACAGCTGATGGTGGCAGGTTTAATGAGAGAGTTGGCTCATTAACATAGGGCTCAGACGGTGGCCCTGTGCTGTCCCTTCCAGGCTCGTTATCTCAATAGCAATCCACCGCAGCTATGGCTAATTGGCGTCAGTGCACAATAAAACTTCTAACATTCTGATAGTTCATTAGAACAGGTTTGTTTTGGAGCTTGTTTGCATGTTATCATGCACAGCATCAGATGGCGGTATGGGTTTCAACTTCAGCTAGTCTGTCAGTCTCACCTAATTTCTTCAGCCTAATGATGGGGCCTGCAACAAAGCCCATCCCGTGTTAACGCTTTATTTCTAGCACGTTTCCTTCTAATGAAAATAGATAATCGGAGAAAGTGGGTGAAGTTCGTCTTCCATCAAGCATAGCCAAGCATCACGTAGGAGATGTTGCCTTTCATTTAGCACCCCTCTTAACTGTGTATGCTCTCTCTCTCACTCTCTCTCTCTTTCTCTCATATGCATCAGTGCTTCTTGCAATTAGTTTAGATTAGCTAAGCCCCGCTGTGGGGAAGCCAGGCTCAGCTCAACCCCTTGCAGCAATGAGGCTGGTAGGCAATATTTTCAACTTTCAGCTTTCATTTCACAGCAAACAGAAGCTTCTCTCAACAAAGAGACATTTGTCTTATTGTGTCTGTGTGTAAGTGTGTGGATGCTCAGCCAGATTCATCCAGATTGGAGCGTCTCTGACTCAAAGACCTGTTATTCTTTGCCACTGTTCTTCTCTCCTATTGCCTTAATCATTGAGGACCTCAGGGGCATTTTGTGTTAACCACTTTGTCCCCATGGAGAAGATCTGCATGCGATCATAGCTTGAGATCAATGACAGAGGGGAAACAGAGGGAGGGGAAATCGAGACAGAGAAAGACAGAGTGAGAGACAGAGAATGAGACAGATAGAGAAAGAGACTTTGTTCCACTTCAAATCCTAAACTGATCGATTCCCTCCCAACAGAGCCCAGTAGCATTGATCACAGTGTAAGTAGTTACCCTTGCTGTGGCTTACACTGGAGCCCACACTTCACTGCTGCAGCGCTCCACCGACACAAAATGAAGTCAGCTTTTCAAAACTTTTTTCTGTTTCGACGAGCAGTTTTCACTCTTTTCAAGGGGTGAAAAAATTTGAATCAGAAACGGGTTTGAATGTTAAAGTTGCGACTACATTGATGCACAGACCCCTAGACTTATCTAAATGTACCATGAACCAATCGATGACCCAGTTCTAAAGTTACAAATTGGTTGGCTGAAGCTGTGCTGCTAATGCACATTTATTCGCTTATACATAAACCATTTTCATGAGGATGGGGGATAATTATCTCAGCACACAGCACACCTACCGAGCGTACCTTTCAGCACCATGGACAGCATCTCAATTTTTTATTTCTCCTAAAATAATCAGAACCTAGTTTATCTGAAAACTGCATAATAATACCATAGCATAAGACTAACATAACACAAGTAAACCTAACACACAAGGACTGCACTGGTGTAAAATAACATACGTACTGATTGTCAGATAGCCTACCTTTTAAAACAAAACACAATGTATTTGTCAGTATGTACAAGGGCAAGCTGACTGTGACACTTTCTCTGACAGCTATTTTTGCAGCTCGTTCAACTCTGGCATCATTGGATTTGGCAGAAAATGCAAAACATTTCTGATGTATAACATGTCTGTGTTTGTTTAAAAATGTGGGAACCAAGACAACCATCATTTGCTTGAAGGCAAGACATTTCTGTGGGAATCTGGGATTTGCTAGCAAAATCTGTGTGGAACATGACTTTGCCGAGTTCTGCACGCCATAGTGTCAAAAGTAGAGGTCAGATGGCTTCAACCCTGGCACTATAAGATTCAGCAGAAAACGGTGATCATTTTTTGGTGTTTTTTTTGGCATAATGTGTGTGTGTTTGTTACAAATCACAGGCATAACTACTGAAAAACTGGGACAATTTGGTAGTGAATGTTGAAAACTGGGACAGTGTAGTGTTTTGCAGATACACTACTCACAAAAAGTTAGGGATATTTGGCTTTTGGGTGAAATTTATGGAAAATATAAAAAGTTCACGCTACAGTGATATTATATCATGAAAGTAGGGCATTTAAGTAGAAGCATACACTGGTGATTTCCTCATCTCAAACAATTTCTTGAAACAAAAGCCAACAACAGTGGTGGGTATACCACAACAAAAAATGTCAGTGTCAATAACTTGTCATGTGCCCTTGAGCATCAATTACAGCTTGACAACGACGTCTCATGCTGTTCACAAGTCGACTTATTGTCTGCTGAGGCATGGCATCCCACTCTTCTTGAAGGGCGGCCCTCAGGACATTGAGGTTCTGGGGTACAGAGCTCCGAGCCTCTACACGGCGACTCAGCTGATCCCATAGGTTTTCTATGGGATGCAGGTCTGAGAAAGTGCAGGCCACTCCATTTGAGGTACACCAGTCACCAGCAGCCATTCCCTAATGATACGACCTCGATGAGCTGGAGCATCAAACACCTGATGAGCACTGCAGCAACACAAAAAGCATTTTGTCATAGACAATAACGGGAAAAGAAGCGGCTGTAAAACGGTGGATACATTTTTTGAGTGTCACAATCCCCACGAAACGAATACAGGTGTATTTGCTTAGACCGACCCCCAATATTAGACAATGGCGTTTTTTCATGGTGTTTTCAATGGAAAAAATATGGTCTTATATTCGGATGAATATGATATTTTATTCCAGTTCTAGTTAGCCGAGAGCTAAACCGGAAGTTAGTCAGAAGTCTCTAGTGCGCCCACTTCCGGTTTCTTCCTGAATCCGAATAACGAATCCGACGTTTTTTTTAAAAGCCCGAATCTGAACCCGAATGCAAATAGTGCAATGGCTGTACTACTTACATTGACCTTTCACCTTTTACCCAGAGTGAGGCGTCTGGGCATAGGTATGTGAGACAGGTTATATTCATAATGTCAAATTGTTTGTTTCTTTTTTTGTATGTAACTGGGAGAGGTAATAAACACAATGACATGTAATTCTGAAATGATGATGATTTGTCTTCCATTTATTTCCTGTGCCATAAAGTAACAGAAAATTTCTGGTCTTTTATTAAACATATCTATTTGAAGGTGTGAAATGTCACTTTTATGGAGTTGGCCTGTATTAAATCTATAATGGAAAATGAATACCTACATCAAACAAAAGTTGAGAACTGTTTCAGATTGCATCACACCACATCGAATCGCACCGAATCGAATCACACTGAATCCTTTTGTATTAAAAATCATCATCCCTGAATCATGTCGTAGCCCATGTCTCTGGACATGTATCGGATGTCTTATAAGGTAGAGATGTACAGCCCTACTATTTTCCTGTGACTTCAAAGGATATTTTAGCTGCCTGAGGTGGCATGCTTATCCCCAAATGTGGGATATACTTTAACAAATTTATAGAGTAAATAACTTGCCCACCACATGGGAGTCTGAGCCGCACGGGGGGCCTATTATTATTGCAAGCACACACCCACTCACAGTTGTTTATTGTTTTCATCTAAAGACCATGTGTGTGTGTGTGTGTGTGTGTGTAAATGTAGGTCTTTTTGGGCCATGCACTTGAAGGGATCTTCTTGGTTTATGATCTCAGCATGAAATCCAAACAACCTAAACAGGAGAGAAGACAGAGAAAGAGGGAGAAATACAGAGGAAGATCTGTAACGCAGAAAGAGAAGACGGGGAGGAAAGAGAAGACGGAGAGACGTGTGAGGAGTCGGGAGCAGAAAAGTAACAGAATGCAGGTCAGGCCTCGAAAGATTACTGTATGAAGGTGTTGTAGGCAGCTAATTATGCATGACATTACTGAATAATCTGTTCCGCTTGCTACATTTTATTATAGGGAGTAAGGTGCTGCATGCCTTAATCCATTATTCATTTATTTCAATGGATATTTCACAGTGAAAAGGAAAGGAAACTGCCCCGCGAGAATCAAATTTGGCGACTGCTGTTGAAGAGAAAACTTGTATTTCCAGGCAGCTTTTTGATTTCAGGAAAAACAACAAATACTTATTTTTCGATTGACAACCGCACATGTTCGAAAGTATACGACTACAAGTTTTGAATGGTTTTCTTTGGCCCTTGGGACATGAAATTTTGACAACATGTAACAGTCCTCAGGGGAGACAACAAACCTGAGTTGCAAAGTTTACACCCAGGTGAGATCTCAAGGCAGTTTTGTTCGATCTAGCCAGCCACTGGGGCAATCCAGTTTTACAAATAACCATGGTGTGCACGAGACAATCTCCTGTACCAGCGGTACAGAGAAGCAGCAAAGAGTGTTTTGTTCTGTACAAGGCAGTGACTCAGACCTCCAGCTGAGCGAGTTGCAACTCTAATCCATTCATTTGTTCTCCCTCCCTCGCTACAAGGCACTTGCCAAAAATGTTAATCTACCCAGATACGCCAACTTATTCTACAGTACGCCGGGAGATTTCCACACAGGAAAAGCCCTTGGCAATGTACTAGACGTATTACTTCCCCAGGAATAATGGAAAAGTGCTTTCACACGCACACGCACACACACACGCACACACACACACACACACAGGCACGTGAATGAGCACTGCATAGCCATGTATGTCTCTCTCCATTATACACACACATGCACACACACATTGCTCTTTCCCACTGACACTAATGCACATACACACACCCACATTGTGTGCACATGTAAAACACACTAATGCCTACATGTGTCCACATATATGAGGACGGATATCCGCACATGCACACGTTCACTGATGCTGCTGTGGGAGCAGCTGTTTTTGTGCGTCTCCGGGTTGCCAGCGTGAATTAGAGAGAGCTGCTCTGCCTCCTCTAAATGTTTCATGATGTTTACCAGGCTGTTTGTTCTGAGAGCAGATCAAGGGCAGACCACTCCCTCTGGCACCCTCTAAGGGGGAAAGGGTGGCTCAGAGGGGGTGATGGAAGGAAGTGGAGGATGGAGGAATGAGTGGATAAATGCTACATTGATGGATGCATGGATGGATGCACTGATGGATGGATTAGTGTAGTAGTGGATGGATAGATAGAGATACCACCCTGATCAAACTTAATCCATAATGCATTTGTGTTGCTGGAAACCATGTGCAGAATGGACCTTCTGGCTCCAGCATAGTACAATAAAACTTAATCGACGTGGTTATTGATGGCATTATAGTTATGGTATTCAATGCAACTCTGACATTTCCATCCCACAATACATAGGAAAACAATGTTTATTTTAGTTATACAATGTATAAGTGGAATTATCACAAGCTACTCCATTTGCATTAGACCAAAAGAGTGTCTCAGAGGTTAGATCTGTGGCCTCAAAGCCGAAACATTTGAATCATGGCTGTTTTTGTGTTGGCTTTGCATGATTTCCTTCTGTTTGTTTGTGTTCTAAATTGTACGTTTTTGTATGCTGTGTTGGCCCAGTGATGTTCTGTGACCTGTTAAGATTGTAATCCTGCATTCCACTCAATGCATGCTGGGATGGACTCCAACCCTGATGACCCTGGGTAGCAATGTGCAGGACGAGAAAATGGATGCATATATGAATCAATCTGGGTGGTATTGCTCACTTTGGCTGCTTGATTGATAATCCTTGTGAGTTTTGTTCTGCTTTTGAATGTAAAGTGCCAGAATGTAATGCTGAAAAGCCTCAGCCTCGTCTGGAGGAACAAATGCTGCAGCGTCCTCTTGAAGATCCCATCCTATCTCAAAAAAGCCTTGAGAGTCTCTGAATGAAAACTGAGTGCTTTTTAGTTGGATCTTCTATTTTCAAGTTCTGTCTATGACATTGAGGCACCAGCATTACATTGTGATGATAAAGACCAAAAGGTGAATATGACATACATATAGCTCCCAAAACACAATTTCTGCCATTCTGCCTAAACTTGTGGGAGTAGTATTGTGATCTTACAATTGCTGGGGTTCCCAAGCATGGTCACAGGCTGTCTTGGTAACAGGCCCTGTTGTAGCTGCCAGCAAGGCGCTCAACCGCAAGCACAAGTTATCAGGTCCTTGGACATAAGCAAGAAACAAAGTAATCTCGGAACATTGTTGCCCACTTGTTCCCAGCTACACAGAGTCTGCCTCCTTCTGTGTTTTCTGTGTGTCTCGGTCAGAGCGAATGGTACTAAATACATCCAGATGCACACCTGGAAATCATCTGACAGCTGCATCCTGTAATCAAAGCGGAAGTTTGTGCGGGTAACTTTGTAGAATTGGTTGAATTCTGTCAAAATTTTGAACTAAAACTGCTTAAATGGCACCCACCTGAGATTCAGTACCTCCTTCAAGTCCCACCCACCCACATGCATGTTCAATGCATGTGGCTCCCTTCTCATTCTGTAGCTATGGTAAGTGAGGCTAAACAACCGTAGCTATGGTAGGTTTTTGTTTGTTTAGGGAAAGGAAGCAAGTGTGCATGGCAGCAGTGCATGTGTGGGTGCACAAGACATGATTGGCACCGGGGTCGTGATGCTTCCTTAAGGTGACTGGTTGGAGCAGCCAGGAGAAGCCCATACTCTCTGTGTATAATGGAGATTTGTCAGAACTGTGAAGGAAAGACGGTACCAACATAATTTAATAATATTCCACTCTCTAGACTTTATAATACTGTAATTGTCGACTGTATGCTGATGACACTATTTTTTTTTCTTTCTGATCCAAATGCTGATGTCATGGACTCATAACTCTCTTCTGATCTTCATGATTTACATGACTGGCTGAAATCTAATCATCTAAATATCAATGTCAAGAAAACTGAATGTGTGTATTTCCATTCCCCCAAGACATCTGTAACTGTCTGACATCATTCATTTTGCAAATCAAACACTGTAACAGAAACAATATCTAAAAATATAAATATCTTGGAGTATCTTTCAATACGAACCCAATCTGTCAAAACCACATTCATAATTTAATAAAAAAGCTCAACCAGATGTATGTTTATATAAAGATCAGACCATATCTCACCCGTACTGACTCAGAAACATATCTACATGCCATCATTCTTTCAGCAATATTCTACTGTCTCCCAGTTTGGTCTCTCACAAAAAAGGAAACCACTGATCTAGACTCTATACAATAGAGCTTATAAGATCCATGGCAAGCTGTCCCCTTTGACTCTCCACTGCACTGCACACAGTCTAAAGCCCTGGATTCTCAGAACGACAACAATAATCTAGACATTGAATTCTACCAATCCCAAATAATAATTCTCCTTTAACCCTTTCTACCCCACTTTGTAATGTAACACAAGACAGGGATGCATCACTACATGGATTTCACATGCACATAACCAAACAATGGCTCACAAAAACAGCTAGTGTCAAAAATAATTTTTGCATACATACACTAAAATGCATTGGAATGAGATCCCATACTACATTAGATCAATGATTTCTATGAAACAGGACTATAAACATGATTTGATGGAAGGACATTTCAAGTTACACATACCATTTTACTCCTTTTTTTGTGTTTGTTGGGATGTGACTGTCGTTTATGAACTGCAGATTGAGTTAGGCCAGTTTTAATTGTAACATATGTAATGCTCCTTTTAATTCCTTTCCTGTGTTATAAAAACGAAATGAACGAATTAATGAACTGGTGGTTTTACTTTGACAAAGTAAAACTACATATCATGACATCTCAATGACTGATCAGTGTGCATGGACTAAAAAACTATCTGGCTCTGCGACATTCCTGTGTGCTGAGCTGAATGTCCAGCATACAGGCTGCAGTTCACTGCTACCCTACACTTCTTACAGCAGGTGAAAGACAATTGGACTTCAAGGCCACTGTACAGTGAAGTGGCACAAGGTACCTTTGTGCCTTCTATCTCACAGCCATTACACAATAAAGAGGAGCCCATTAGTATTCCAGCATATACTCCTACCTTTATTCCCTACCATCTCCTTTTTATAAGCTGCATCGTCTGCGCTAATTTTCCCTCCCTAACTTGCCATTTTTCATACTTCGCATTCCCCCATCTTTCCCCCCACCCCCCTTTCCCTCTCTTTCTCTCTCCTACTCTCCCTCCTCCTCTTGTTCCTCAGACAGCGTTTAAGACGATAATTGACATTCTCAGACAAGATCAGTGCTGACCTGGAAGCGAGCAGGGGAGCGTTTAGGCGGTGGCGAAGCTCACAATGCCCCCGCTGTTCTGCCGGTAATTACACCCGGGGCACGGAGATCGGCTGGCGCTTATTGAATTCATATCAAATAAAACTCAGGAAAAAGTGCCGGCTGGCAGTGTGGCATAGCAATCCCACCATCCACCCCCCTCTTCCCCTCACTCTGTCATCCCTCAACCCCCCACAGCTCATCTAGAGCCCGGTTTCTCCTAATTCACTTACTTATTCTGTCATATCTGCTGCGTCTCTTGTATTTTCTGGCTCTCTTCTCCCTCCCTCCCATTTTTGCTCATTGGAAGTCCACACTTCTGGCATTATCACACTCATCCCCCTAACGCCACCCCCATTTTTCTTCCTTGGTCTATTTCTTTTCTCTTGGACAAATCCTCTGGAGCTCTGTTTCAGTTTCTTTATCGTGTTTTAAATGCTCTCCGGCTACTTTGCTCTCTTAAAATTTGGGGGCTCTCAGTATTATCTTGTGTCCCTGGTGTGTATTCTCTCCTTCTCTCTGTCTCAGCAGTACACCACCTCTCTCCATTCTTTTTGTCCTCACTTCGCCTATCAGCTGCTTGCGATTTATTTCACCTTATTTTCACCTTCAAGTTTTCAAGTTTCGTCTCAGCTGTTTACAACCTTGTTTCCTCCAAAGGTCACGATCATCTCTAAGGTGAAAATAAATTATATTCAACCACCCACATGATTTTTAAATATTGCATATTATGTCAGATGTGTTTGCACAGTGAAAGCACACTTTTGCTGGCATGGTTAAACCTTTGGTTTTCCAAAAAAAAAAAAAAAAAAAAAAAAAAGAAAAAGAAAAATTGCTGTTATTTTGTCTGTTGCAGTGCCGCAGTTTTTGTCCATGCTCCATGAGTTCTCCTTCACACCACTTGGGGGCGACATGACCATATGGATGCCTTCATTAGCCAATCTGCAACTGCGGTCTACAGCCCCTGCTGCGCCTCACACACTCTGACACACACATACACACACACACACACACACACACACACACACACACACACAGTCCTCAGTCTCTGGGTAGCTGTACCTTCCCGTGGGCTCCCTCCTCCACCTCCCTCCTTCTCTCCATCCCTCCCTTCATCCCTCCATCACCCCCACCCCACCCCATCACCCCCACTTCTTAAATCAGCCGCGATAAAAACAGATGCCGGATTGAAATGTCACAAGCGTATCTCAAACTGCCAGAACATTAACCTGTTCACCTCTAGGTGCCTTGCTTTTCTCAGGGGAAGAGAGGGTGAAAAAAAAACGAGCGGGTGGGGGCTTGGGGGGTGGGGTGGAAGGGGGTAGTAGGAGGCGAGTGACTGAAGCGGAGGAGGAGGTGGCTGAGGAGTGAAGGAGGGAGGAAGGGAGGTAGAGTGAACCACCGCTGATTAAGAGCCCTCGTGGGTTACGGAGTAGCAGGCAGATATACAGTTAGGCTGGGGGGGAAACAGGCGGCGTAAGCAAAGTAGACAGAAAAGACTCAAGTCGGTACAGAGGGAGGGAGGGAATGACGGCGAGGAGAGAGGGAGAGAGAGAGAGAGGAGGGAATGAGAGCATTAAAGCACAGAGACAAGAATAAGCAAAAAAGAGAGCCAGGGAGGTTGGCTGAACAAGGGATATGAAGTCAAAGAGACAAGAGCTAAGGCGGACGGAGAGGTGAGAGGTGAATGAAGGCTAAAGGAGAGAGAGAGGAGTGAATGGTAAATGGCAAGGTTGAAAACAGCGAGGTTCTGTACGGTGGTGGTGCTGGTGGGCACTGTGGTGGGAGGGCGAGGATACAGAGGAGCGGGAGAATGCAGAGCAGAAATGTGCTGCATCTCGGTGGGGGCGATTTGGTTGATAATAGGCTGATAAAACCACCGTCTGCTCTCAATGCCTGTCATACATCTTTCATTGTTACTCTCCTCTCTGCTGTCCTGCTCTCATTTTTTTTCTTTTTTTTTTCTATTCTCTGTTGTGTGGGCATTGGCCTTTGGCCACACAATACAACCACCAGGGTTGAAAAAGGCCAGTAATGTGTTTTAAAATAAGCACTACGGGGGGATCTGGAAAAACAAAGGGGGCAGCTACATTTACCCGCCAGCATCAGTACAAGCCCACAGTATTTGAAAACCAAACTGAATATGATTTTGCCTCTGAAATGAAGGGTAGAAAGCCCTGAGGAAAATATATGGTTTTCTCTGTGTGAGGGGGTGTTGGAAGGGAAATAAATAAATAAAAGGTAGTGAGCAGGAGAAATCCTTGACTTTGACACACACAACTATTATTAATATTGTCTGAGCCGTGGATTTTTTTGATGCACCTCATTACTAGGATGTTTCATTTGTTCCTCCTGGCCCGTTGTGCCCTGCACCTATCTTCCAAGCAAATCCTCTTCTTCATTTCCACCTGCGGTGCTATGTTTACCTCCATGCCTCGCTCCCTCCCTTTTCTCTCTTCCTCCTCTCCTGCCTATCTTCTCCTTGTTTCCATGTCTCCTCTCCCTTGACACGACCATAAATCATTGGGACTGAGAGGGTCTTGTTTGCGTTGGGGGGTAATTATACGTACCGTATGTAAGCTCTCAGGCCATGATGAATTAGCTGCCCTAAATAGGCCACTCCTGACTGGCACTAGCATTAGCCACCACTAGCCTCTACTTATCGAAAGAGGTAAATAGGTGAATGGTAACCGAGAAAATAAATTTAAAAATTGGATCAGGGAGACAAAAGCAAGGAGGGACAGGTGTGGTTTACTGAAAGAGAGCTAAGAGTGGAGCATGGGAGAAGATTTAGCTGTTCAGGTTTAGCTACCAGCCACGTGAGCTACTTCCATGTAATCCTGGTGTTAATGCTTTAGGTGCACAATGGGCCCTGTTAACCAAAAGAGGTTTGGGTGGCTGTTGTTTCGTTGCTTTATTTTAGAGATCAGACCTGTGTATGTCCCGCTAGCGATGACTTTGCTCCAAGTTAATCATGGGCTTAACAAACAGGTGACAAATGACAAAAACTCCATCAAAAGATTTTAAATCGTTCATTATTGATGGTTGGGGACAGATTTCCAGACTACAGTTCAATCTCACACAGGCGCTGCCCTCTGCTGGACTGTATGGGTAATACTCTCACCAATCAGGTGGAATAGCTCGATGAAATTTGCATAAATGCAGTTGGCCAATCATGACGGCCTGCCTAGTGTGTCTACACAGGCATGTCGGCAAATCGTATGTGGGCTACACCTACCAAGAAGTACTGTGCAGACCACTGTTGGTGCTTTATTCAAATTTCAATGAGCTAGTCATGTGATTGGATAGACTCCAGTAGAAGGCTACGTCCGTGCTTACAGAACTAGGGTTACAGTATCATAACCTTCAGTTTCTCTCTGCTGTGTAGGCTAAAGCATCACAAGCCATCAGATAAATAAATCAAACGTACATTGTTGAAAATCATGCCATTTCATCTCTGTTTTGGAGCAAAGGCTTCAAGCTGTGAATATTTAATGCAATTTGATGTCAAAAGAATGTTTGGTTAGGGCCCAAAAGCAGAGGGAAGTTTTTTGAAGATTACAAATGGCATGCTATAGTTCCTCGGTGTCATCCAAAACAACTTAAACAGATGTGTGTGTTTAAAATGTTGATATTTCTTATACATGTTATACAACTAAACAAGCCTGGGACAACACCAGTGGGTACTACATGAGTCCTGGACATTGAAAACATTTCATGTTAATTTTATGTTTACCCACTTGTCCCAATTAAATTAGGAAAAGTCATGAAATATGAAGCAAAAAACAACGTTAATCATGTATTCAGAGATGTTAAACACTGAATGGAGTCAAATGGACCCCAAAGACAATAGGGAGGTTAATAAGGTGGTCTATTTAAACTGGAGCAAAAGAACCATGTGCTCTGCTTGTCACTGTAAACTGCCGGTGCATATGTGCTTGGCTGCTTACTCATACAGTATGAAAATAAAAGAGGATGCTAAGCAACAATATTTAATCTTTAAAATAGTTTCCATGTTCCAAACACAGCTTTAATGGCTCTTCAACATCACATTCCAGCAGCTTCGGTATCATCATCCCCAGCCGTATTCAGCACTTCATTGAACTGTTCATAGACCTGTAATTATGATAGTCCCGAAAGCACTTGAAAGCAGATTAGCTATCGGAATAGTTTACATCCTCCAGCCTGTGAAAACCTTGTCTGCTAGACTTGAAGAGCACATGGCCTTCTAAAATTAGAATTACTAGTCACATACAGCGGTACGATATTATGCAAGAAGCCTCATGAATACATGAGGCTTCTCCACAGAGTACACACACACACTGATGAGGTGCACCTGCCCAATATATTATTAACATAAATTAAACTAATGTTTCACAAAGGTATCATAGCTTAAACATTTCATGGTTTTGCTGAATCCAGTTTGCATCTCACGCAGGCATTGATTAAGTATGGAAAGGTATGATTCAACAGAAATTATTCCAGATTTGACCTTGCAGCTTTTTATCATTCTAATGCAGAACAATGATAAAGCAAGAATCCTCAGACGTTTATTTGGAAGTCACCTCTACAACTATTTCACCTTACACGAGCAGTCAGGATCTTTTGTTTCCTCTAATGGCACTTTTACATAATGTACTATAGGCTCTACTCGCTTTTCTGGATTTTGTTTTCCATTGAAGGTAGTACCTCCTCACGGTGAAGCCCCACTGTTTGCTTGTGGCCATGTTGACTGGTTTTTCCTCCCTGTACTACTAGAGCCCTACATGAGTGTTAAAAAAAAAAAAAAAAAAAAAGATAATAATAAAATAAAAATCCACAAGACCACCTTCAAATAGCCATTTCAAGTAAACAATATTAGTGTAACTATTTTATTTATTTATTTATTTATTTATTTATTTTTTAAGTGAATAGATGATTAGCTATGACACAAATTTTGTGACTGGGAAAGCACAGATTTATTGTTCAAATTCTCTCTGACCAATCAGTGGTCTGCAGCGTTTCACGTCACCTTTTAGTATCTGGTCAGCTCGCACCTCAACAAAGGCTGTTCCAAAAATAGTATGAAGCACCAGATATGATCCCAAACTTTTGCTTGTGGAAAACAAAACAAAACAAAACAAAAAAAAAGCGGTAGAAGTGAGGCGAGTAGAGCCAATACTGTGTAATGGAAAAGTGGCGTAAGATGCAATACCTTGGTGACCTCTTCAACTCCACTGCTCCCATCGATGGGTTAATCATTAAAAATGCATACTGCTTTGTTCAAACCCACAGACATTTATTTGATATTCTAGCAGACATCCCAAGGTTTCCTAACATACCACATATGTCCTACTGAATTACAGGGAAATGCGAATAAAATGATGCACAAAAACTCTATTTTCCATTTGATGTAATGGTGCACCGATAAAACCTTGGTTTCCTAGGCTTGAATATTGCACTCATCACTGTGATACATTATTGTGATGTAGTTTGAATGAAGCAGTGCAAGCAGCAGGTATAGAATATCTATGTGACACTGTTGTACAATAAAGGGGGATTTTTTTCTCAATGTGAAGCTGCTTTACCTGAAAATAAGAGTTTAGGGGTTAATTATTTATCAAAGTGGCTAAATATGTCTTTATGAATCATTGCTCCATTCCTCTGTAGAATTAATGGCTACAAATGGGTTTGGGAAGTTTCAAGAAATCATATTAGATGCAGGGACTTTGCAATAACTTAGACTGGGGTGAGTTGACAGCCCTGGCCTCAATAAATAAATAAAATGTATTTGACACTTTCAGTGACTTTAAACCGTAAAAAAAGAAAAGGTCTAGGCTGCCTATAGTGGGATTTGAGCGAATTGGGAAAGCAGGCTGAAGTCGAACCTCTCGCTCTGCTCCATGCCAGCCATTGTTGTCCCTCAGCTGACAAGTGATGCACAGTGTGTTCCAAACACCATGACAGAATGCTCTATCGTTCCATGTCAGCCGGCCAGACAGCGGCAAGGAAGAGGGAGAGCAATGGAGAGGGAGAAGGGATAATGTGGCTGGACTGAAGAATATTAAATGAGGAGAGAGGGAGAGATGGAAGAGGGCTGTGTGTGAGGGAAGGGAATGGGGGAAGTGGGAAAAAAAAATACATTTCTTTTGTGGGATATGAGTAATCTTTTTGCCCTCCTATCCATGCATAATGTTTTTCTTCACTGGCAACGGTGCCTGTGAATAGCAGTATGAGAGAAAGAGAGAGAGAGAGAGAGAGAGAGAGAGAGAGAGAGAGAGAAGGGCCCTGAGAGTGAGAGAAAATGCATTGCAGACAGAGTTGGCAGCCTCAATATGTCCTGGAGATGCATACCAACACACACACACACACACACACACACACACACACACATACACACACACAGATCTGGACCTTAACTAATGTCACAGTTATGAGTTGTATTTATGACTGTTCTGACGGTGACCATGGCAATGTGACACATGGTGAAGACCCCCACCTGCATACACACCCTCAATTTGTCACACATGCATGCACATGCCCGATCTGACATTGAGGTCATGGCGACATATATGTGTGTGTGATTAAGCGCTGGGGGGGTATGTGTTTCTTGTGCAGTGTGTGTTGTCGAGGGGGGGTAGATGAGAAGGAGGCTGCTGGTACAAGTGACTTTGTCCGTGTCATTCGCACACTGGCAAATCTGTTACATCTTACCTTGAGGATGAACAGCCCCCTCCTCTCTCTCCTTTGCTCTGGCACCTCAGCCCCTCATTGTCCCTCTCCCTCTCTTTCTCCCTCTCCCTCTCTCATTTCTCATTGGCACAGCCCCCTCTCTCAGTGGAGGTGTGTGCAGATCCAGCTGGTGTGTGTCATGCTCTGCTGCTTGGTACTGCTCAGTAATGGCCACAGTGGCCAAGAGAGCAGCTGGACACACTCGCACACACACACACACACACACACACACACACACACACACACACACACACAGGCAAGAGAAAAGTCTACCCAGAGACTCACTAGTCATTCCCCTCATTACCATATTGCCTTGTCTCTCAGAAAGAACAGGGGTGTGTGTGTGTGTATGTGTGTGAGTGTTTGTGGGGTGGGGGTTAGTATGTGCTGTTGTTTCACCCTGGCGCTCCATCCAAACACCTTGGAATAGCTTTCACCGTGATGACCAATACGGCGCCAACCAATTTTGCTCAAATCAGAAAATGCCACAGGGGTATAGGTTTAAGTCTAAACTGGCACTGGCAACAATGCCAGTTTAGTCACAATGCCAGTGCAGAAAATATCCATCTTGGAGAGTAATTTAATACCACATTGAGTCTCAAAATGTAATTCCCATCG